>NC_086330.1:231366906-231676721 GCF_032445375.1 Bacillus rossius redtenbacheri
GAAGACGATGAAGACACTTCGACATCATCGATAGCGAATTCATATGGTAATCTGGGTGAAGAGGATGTCTTCTACAGTGATTGTTACAGTGACTCTGCGGTTGTTGACAAAGGCATAGACTGTGATGAAGCACCTAGAGCTGACAAGATATAAGAATGTGGCGATGTCCTGAGACCGAAACGATGGAAACGTCGTGTAATAATAAATAAATCTGATAATGCTTATTATGATCACTGGGACGATTGTGATATTAAAAGTATTTATAATAAACACGCAAGTAAGATGGTGGTAGAAGAGATTGATTACACATCATGGAAAGATCCAAACATATTGGTTGACCGGCTAAGACTTCTACATGGTTCGCTTTGTGCAGGAAACTATTCGTGCATCAAAGAAATATCCTTCATACTCAAAGAACTGAGGAAAGCTGGCTACATACAATAATGGCTTCTTTTACTTGTATTTATGTAATGCTGAGAAGTAATTAAATATTGAAAGTAAAAATTTAATGTTTTTATTTCTTGTATTCTGATTTCCAACTAAGCCTGCGTGTTTCCGCTACTGTATGTGTGTGTGTGTGTACGTTCCGTTTCCTGTGTGTACTGTTTGTACGTTCCGTTTCCTGTGTGTACTGTGTGTACGTTCCGTTTCCTGTGTGTACCGTGTGTACGTTCCGTTTCCTGTGTGTACTGTGTGTACGTTCCGTTTCCTGTGTGTACTGTGTGTACATTCCTTTTCCCTTGTGTACTGTGTGCACGTTCCGTTTCCTGTGTGTACTGTGTGTACGTTCCGTTTCCTGTGTAGTGTGTGTACGTTCCGTTTCCTGTGTGTACTGTGTAATCATTACATTTATTGCGTGTAAATTGCATGTATCGCGCGTACATTGCGTACATTGTGTGTTGGAGCCGAGTAGACTTGTATCCTTGTAGCTTCATAGACATGTAGTTTCGTAGCCATGCGGTCTTTTAGTCATGCAGTCTCGCAGCCATGTATAACTCGGAACCAGCTAGATCCTTTTAGACTCGTAGCCTTGTAGCCTCGTAGTCTCTTAGACTCGTAGCATTGTACCCCAATATCATTGGAGCTGTTGAAAGTAAAGGCAGTTGGAGCATTTGGAGCAAATGAGAAAATTTTGACGAAGACAGATGCGGCAATTAGAGCCATTTGGAGCTGTTGGAGCTAAGAAGTAGTCGTTGCACGTCTATGCAGGGCAAAATGTTTTTAAGATTGCTGGCTTTCTCAAGTGATTCTGTAGTAGGATAGAAATTGTGTAATAAATATTATGTTTGTAAAAGACTTTGTGTTGTTTTATTTCTCGAACCTTACATTCTTCTGGTACTTTTTTAAAATTAAAGTTGTTTTTTGTATCGGCCAGGGATAGACCCAAGGATCTTAGTCGATCTAATCAATTGGTATATAGATTACAAGTTTATTTAATTAATTTTGAACTTTTTTCCAAGTCTCTAGCATTACAATTACGAATTTCCAATATGGTGGTCTTGATGTCTGATAGGATGATGGTAGTCGAGGATTTAAAGTCTCTTTAAGAATGTTGAACATAGTTTATTGGAATTATTAATTTTTTTTCATAAAATTAAACATTAATGCATCGATGAAGGATCGAACCAAGGACTGGAGCGGATCTAATCGATATGTAAGTTAATGAGTGATTTATTTAATGAATTTTGGAATTTTTCCCGCTTTTCTAGCTACATTATTGCATGATTTCAAGATGGTGACCGAATTTCAATATGGCGGGGGGCGCCTCCGTAATAAATGATTACTGCACTGTAGCGGGTCAGAATAAAATCATCCAGATGGAAATGTACTCTATAATACATGTACACACACGAGATGGCGTACTCCAGCAGGTGGTAGCTCCTGGTAGCATGTACTGAACATAAAATGACGGATCCATGATGGTCGACAAGGACAAAGTCAGATTTCAAGGTCAAGGTCAAATTTCAAGGTCAAGGTCAAATTTCAAGGTTAAGGTCAAAGTTCAGTGTCAAGGTCAAATTTCAATGCCAAGGTAAAATTTCAAGGTCAATGTCAAAGTTCAAGGTTTAGGTAAAGTTCAAGGTCAAGGTTGGATTTCAAGGTCAATGTCAAAGTTCAAGGTCAAGGTAAAGTTCAAGGTCATGGTCAAAGTTCAAGGTCAAGGTTGGATTTCAAGGCCAAGGTCAAAGGTGTGGTGACCAGATAAGTATACTAACTGGTATCAGCACACTCTAGCGGACGAAAACAAGATGGTGACCTCCAGTGGGTGATTTAAAGATGGCAGCCGTCACGAAAAGTGCAACGGTGGTGTTAAGGATTTTTTATTATTTAATTATGTTGATTAATTTTTTTAATGATTTTTTAATTTTTTCCCCGAATCTCTAGCATTTAATTACGGATTTTCAAGATGGCGGACATGACGTCATACTAGGTGACGATATATATGCTTTGAAAAAAAGTGGTAGGAGTCAGTCTGCCTGCATCCACTATTGAGGAAGGAGCCTGTCGCCATTTTTAGTTTTTTTGCACTCACCGGGTTCGAACCGAGGACGGTGATCGATATAATCAATCAGAATTCGAATAAGTTAATTTTTTGATGAATTTTGTAATTTTTTTCATTAAAATCGGATAATAATTAAAGATTTTCAAGATGGCGTCTAAATTTCAAGATGGCGACCATAACGAAAATTGCAACATTAATAGGATCTAATATGGCGGAAAAAACAACATCGGAATGTTCGAGAACACAATGACGTCATCCAAAATGGCGGATCCAAGATGGCGGATCCAAAATGGCCGTCGGGGTCAAGGTCAAGGTCAAAGGTCAAGGTCACAACCATCCAAGATGGCCGCCGTGACGTCACAATCCAATATGGCGGACCGACAATCACAATCCACACCCTGAACCCTGTCCCAGGCGCTCCCAAAGTATACTACTCACAACATATTTTTTCACTGTTCAAGTTATAATATGTAGTGTTTTATAAAATATAAGTAAATATTTTATAACTCAGAGTCACAAATGTGTCGAAGATTAAAAAAACTAAAACCATGTAGTTTCCATTTTAACTTAGCCTCAAAAGTTCAAAAGAAATTTAGAGTGAAATCAGAATGGCGTCACAGTAACATACGGTCGCTGGCGTATGGCTCTGTTGAAAGAAGTTCAGTGGTCCTTTATCATATTTAAATAACTATATATGTACTTTAATCAACAGACGGTAACATTTTGGTCTTTCGTTAAGTTTTACCTACTCACTGAACACATTGACTTCTCAAAATGGGAACCAGTGCCATAGTACTCGAAACACCTCCACCTTTATATTATTATATTACTAGCTGACCGACTCGGCTTCGCACGGCTATACTAAAGGGAAAAGACCAAATCTCCCATTTACAGTAATAATAAATTAAATATAATGGCAATTAATTTATTACAATGTTTTTTAATGTGTCGGAGAGAAAACGAATAGCACAGGTTTACAGGTATTATAGCAATTGCCCGAATTAAAACCTCTGTGACGTAATCATAGAAGTAATATAAACATATCAGGTATTTAAATAAAAATAAAGTCGACTATAATATTGCTCCGGGGCTAAGTTAAAGCAATTAATTCTTCTCATCACTATCAGAGCTTTTGTGACTTGGTAGGATCGTCAATATCATAGCAAAACAAATACAACCTCCTCTCATTAATTGGAAAATATTCTCAATTATGAATCCGATATAAACCCAAATTAAATTCTCTTAAAAAAAATCACCGTAGATTCTCTTCAGGCAGGCAAAGCTAACTACAATAATTAAAAGTGGTTAACCACATCTATTCTCTTAATATAAATTTATAGATTACCATTTAAAAACTACTTTCTTTTACTACACAATGTAGTTTCACATCTCTGAAAACAGTTCTCGGACGATACGCATTCCTAGTAGGTACTGAAATTACTTAAATTTCACAATAAAATGCTTCAGGCGTCGCGCTACGCGGCCTACTTATTTCGCTCCATATTACAACCAAGGTGGCGTACTACGCTATCATTTTAAAGGTGTGAAAACAGGGATTGCATATAACAAAAAATTATTTAATATAAAAATACTGTAAAACTACATCATCGTTACTTTAAATTGCTTAGTACCTGGAACCCAGGCATACTTAAATCACATAGAGTAAAAAAATTACAGACGTAAAAAAAATTCCGACTAAATAAAAAATAAAAAATAATGTGAAATTACGTCATAAATCATGAAAAACTACATATCATAAAATCATACGTTTCATTGCCGAATGAGGTAAACTAAATACAACACAGAGCAATACCGGAAATTCGGCAAGAGTAGCGGAAACTACTTATACCAGCGATCCTAGCGGGATGTGGATGAAGTTATGTGTTTCGCCGTATTCGTTTACATTGAAAAGTCGAGAGTTGAATTCAGAAAATGTGTACTAAAATTACTGTGAATTTACTTCTAACACAAAATAAAGATTATTAATTACCATTATTCTAACCTTATTTGGACTTTAAATTATCAAAAGTACCTGAAAAACGCGATTAAAAATCTCTAAAGTGCTATAACAAAGCATTATTTTGAATTATATTGCATCCAGCAATCAAGAGGCAGTGCTAGTAGCGGTGTTTCCACTCACTTTCCTAACGTAAAAAAACATAGTGCCCGGTATTGATCTGCATAGCATTTGGTTAAACGTAGGCGTATTTTCTAGCGATTATCATAATTGTACAAATATTTTAAATATAAATATACATACAGATATCCGGCGTGACAAAGACGATATATTAGTTTATACTACTTTTCTTAGAGTAAAGTAGGCTAATAAGGGCTATTCCGTTTCTGAAACATATAGACTATCAGGTTTTGTCAGTGGCTTAGGTAAAGTCAAGTTGCTAACGCAATAAAAATTTATTGATTATAGCAAACATACATAGCAGAAGTAAACTTTATTGTATACGTTTGTGTTATTTATAAACTCGTCTTCAGATTATGTTCATAAAAATTACTAAACCAAAATGTAATAGGCTTGTAGTATCTTGAGAAGGGGAAGTTAAACGTAAAGTCGTCACAGCGATACAAAGGCAACACATTACCACAAACAACTCCTTGTGGATATAAAATAATAATAATTCCATTAAATGTTAAGTTGCCGAACAACATGTGTTATTTAACAAGTTTCCGTTTCGTTCACTAACCCTATCGCTTTATTTCCTTTGATTTCAAAGTATTTATTTCATATTACTCAACTATAGAAATGATATATAAATAAGTTATACAGGAAATTCAATTTAAATTTTTGCTGTGGAAACATTAAACCACGAAATATACTTCTAGGACTCCCAAAATATTAACAGTTTTAGTATATTTAAACTGTCGTAGTATCTATCCTAAGTTATACATAATAGCGCAGCAGTGTATAATATTCCTTAAAAAACAATAATACTTTATACGTAAGGGCCTTCCCTAGTTAAGCATATTCGCGTGTCTCCGTAAAAAATTGTTTTGGCAATACGATTTTTTCCACGAAAGGTAAAAATTGTCATGTTTTACATTTTCCGTATAATATATTTACATAGAAAAAAAATTGTGCAAATGGCGAAAAAGCGCATATTCAGAGCCTAGTTACTCAGTTTACTTAATTCGCAGTCAAAATGTACAACATGAAATTAGTAGATTTATAATTAGTCTTTTATCGCGTAATAATACCCCACTGTTACAGATCTTGTTTGCGAGTAATTAGTATAGGCGTGGTGCGTTCCGCAGCATTGAATGCATTGCGTAGATTGGACAACTGCGCTTAAATATTTAAGTAATGGTGAGCGACACACTATCTTTTTGTCTCGGAAACGAACTACCCATCTTCCTTGAAAGATGCAGGCGATACTTGATGAACGACACACTACCTGTTGTCTCGAAAACGAACTACCCTTCCTCCTTTAAAGATGCAGGCGATACTGAACACCCTCCACTCTTGTGGCAGTATGTAGAACCTCTCACAATGTTTCAGTAGTAGTTCCAGAATCCACGAATAGAGTTACAAGTGGCTGGAATGTATTTACACACACCATATGGAGCAAGAATATACTAAAATACTTTTAGGCAAAATTACTTTAGGCAAAACGATTTTAGGCAAAACGACTGCTCAGCAAGTTAACTGTCTGTTAAAGAAAGCGAAGTGCTGAAAATTTAGGCAAAACAACTTTAGGCGAAATGACATTAGGCAAAACGACTTTCGGCAAAACGAATTTTAGGCAGTACGATTTTAGGCAAAACGACTTTAGGGGAACCTAAGCATGCGATTATAATTTTAGGCAAAACGACTTTAGGCACAACGGTTTTAGGCAAAATGACTTTAGGCAAAATGACTTTTAGGCAAACCGACTTTAGGCAAAACGATTTTAGGCAAAATGGTTTTAGGCAATACGACTTTAGGAAAACTAACTTTAGGCAAAACGACTTTAGGCAAAACGACTTTAGGCAAAACGACTTTAGGCAAAATGAATTTAGGCAAAATGGCTTTAGGCAAAATGACTTTAGGCAAAACGAAGGTGGGGAAACACGATTAGGCTAAACGATTTTAGGCTAAACGACGCGCCCCCTCCACCACGGGGCTAGACTATTACTCGTCGATCCAACCTCAGTACTAGCAGTATCCCAGGCTCCCGGACGATGGTTCCGTTGCGGTTGTGTTGTCGACGTCACTCTTCTTCGGTGCGATGGCGTCCGGTCCTGGGCTCAGCTCCCACCCCGGCGCCGCCCTGGACGTAGCTCCACGCAGATTCCTAACCAGAGACGAGACGTCAACGACCTGTAACCCTTACGAAGTTCCTCTTGTCATCGAGTCCTGCTGTGCGGCGAAACTGGGTTATTCCCGGAACACCCCGGTGTAGGCTGTCCTACTCGAGTCCAGACTAGCACCAGCCTCGTATACCGCAATCCAGGTAGACCTTCCTCATCATGTTGACTCATGACCTTGTCAGCCCGGCACCTCCAGTATCCTGGGGATCATCCGATCCAGTGCCCTCCTCGCCAGCGACTACGTTTACCCGGCTCGCGCATGCGCCGTCCACCCGCCGGCGAGCGCATCTGCCAAGTCATCGGCCGGCGCGTTTCAAGCGGAGGGAATCCGTCTTACAGCTTACTGATGAAGCTACATACGGACCTTTAAAATATAATATATGATTGGACTGTGTATATGGAAAATCATATCAGTTTGAGGACAAAGTGAATAAGTGTTCATTCAAGACAGTAAATACTGACATTTACAATTCTGACTATGTGAGGCAGTCTGTTAAATACAGTATTGAGAAACTCTGTCGGGAACAAAAAGACTATGTAGGCAAAGGATTTAGCTGTTATCTGTCTTCAGTTAACCGATTGGAGCTAAGAATTATTCAGTTCAAGCCGTACAGGACTAAATGTTTATTAGATTGCAAACTTGAAATGTTTTCCTTTTATAGATTGGAAATTATGTAATGAATTTTATTTGTAAATACAGTTTTTTTTGAACCTGTAACTTTTATGTTAAATTGATGTGAAATTTATTTGAGATATTTGTATTTATCAAGGATCGAACCAATGCAATGTTTCTATTGAATAAATAAGTAAATTAATAAGTGACTGTTTTTTATGGTTTTGGCAAGTTTTCCCGAATTTCTAAGTTAATTATTACGAATTTTCAATATGGGTGTCAGTTTGTCATCATAGGCTTACAAGAGGCCGGTAGAGGAATTTAAGACTCTTTAAGGACTTTTCACCATATTTTATTAAATAAGAGGTTTTTTTTTTTTTTGCTAAAAATTAACATTTTTATTGAACAGGTATCAAACTGAGGACAGGAACTTGTAACCCGCCTTCCGATCAAATAGGAAGGGGGGTCCCGTCCTCGACTCACCCTGGGTAACTATCAAAACTAAAAAAAAAGAAAAGCTGAAATATGCATAAAGCTCTAGAAATCCACCCGAGTGGTCGAGCAATCAAAAGGATTGTATTCACAAAAGTACACGGCAAGACTTTGGCTTATTAAAATGAAAAATCATAGTAATACTAAGCAAAGTTTTAATATCAGCAACATCATTTGCACACCTCATAAAAAAAATTAAAGAATCGTACATGGCATTTACTTAATTCTACTTTAACATTAATATAACGAGAATATAGCGTTAATAAATAATCAGAAAATACTGATACCATAGGAAAAAATATGACAAAATGCAGTATACCAAACTGTATTATTATGAAAGTTCAAATGTCCTACTGGGAGCCGGATTTATATTTGCGCACGTCGATAAATACTTTCACGTCTTGCTGCTTAAAGACGATTAGCTGTTAGCCGTGCCCTTCACAAAATATAAACAGTTCAGTCAAAGGTGCCGTGTATTGTCACTCTTTACGCCGGGGCGGGGGGCCCTCACAGAAAATGTTTAGTTCCGTGGCAAAAAAAAAGGAATCCAAATTTAAATTACAAATATCTTGATGTAATGACGTAAATTCATACAAATTTGTGGCTCACTGAAAATTAATCAAAATCATGCTAAGCAGCTTTCACTCGTTATGTTTTCAGCATATCTAATGGGTAAGTCTAATCAGTAACAGCCCACTGTAAAACGTGCTTCGTAGATGAGCGCCCATTGCAAAACTATGCTTCTTACGAATATTATATTCTTGATCCACAACCGCTGCATCAAATGCTACGTGTCGCCTCTTTACCTTAGCATCATTCTTGAAGGTATCGCAGCTCAATACGCCTCCGGGCAAGGCAAGCCCCCATCACTGGTGGTCCCGGCATGGGCCGGCTGGTGCAAAGTCGAAGCGGTTATGCTTGTCTCGCGGCGTGGTCCCTCCACACGTCCAGTCGCGGCGACTCCCAGTCCAACAGTCCCGCGGCCCACAGTTCACATTGCCACCGCCGGCACTCAGGCGCTGATGACGTCATAGGTGAAGCGAAGTATCGCTCCCAGTAGCCGGCCATTGAAACACAATCGTAATATTGAATAGTAACAAAACTAGAACGAAACCAAACAAAGAATAACCAAAAAAGAAATAATCACAATAATTAAATAATTAAACAAAATACAACAACTGAGTTTTACAAAATTAAAAGGGTACTTTAAAATGGAAATAAATCCGTAAAATCAATAAAGGCAAAAATATAAAGATAGTATAAATGTGGCCCGGGGGCCACAAACTGATCGAATCAATCAGAATATTAATTTCAAAATTTTTTAATGAATTTGCTATTGTTCCCAAATTTATAGCTTAATCATTACGAATTTCTAAGATGGCATACAAATTTCAAGATGGTGGGTACCACAGTAATAATAAATGATTACTGTACTCATGTGAGTAAAAATAAAACCTACATGGTGGAAATGCATTCTAGCAGATGAAAACAAAATGGCGATCTCCAGCAAACGAAAAAATGGCAACCTCCAGAAGAATAATACAAGATGGTGGACGTTTCGTCCTACTAGCTGGCGATAAATAAATTTTGACATTAGTGGTGGGAGGTCAGTCGGTGGCTTCTGTAGAGGAAGAATCTATCATGTTTATTTTTATTTTACCCTCACCTGGTTCAAACCGAGGTCTTTATGATGTAAGTGCGTTTGTTCAAATATATTTTATTAAAATCTAATTTAATTTTTATAAAATTTAAATCTATTCCCATTAATTTATGATAATAATAACAGATATTAAAGTGGTCAGACGTGATGTCATAATCCAAGATGGCGGAATGTTTTTATTTAAATTTTTGTTATTTGTTTGTCATTTTAAAAATTTATTCCGATTTTCTGTCATAAATATTATGCAATTTTAAGATAGCTGTAACGAAAATTGCAATGATCTAAGATCCAAGATGGCGAACGTAACTAAACGTGCAACGATGACTACATACACATCCAATATGGCGGGTGTAACGAAATGTGCAACTTTTTACGGAATCCAAGATGATGACAATAATGAAATGTGCAGCAATGTTTTTATATTTTTTTAATTTAAATTTTTAATTAAATTTTTTATATAAACTTTAAAATTTTCCCCATTTTTTTAAAAATAATTATTATGGATATTCAAGATGGCAGGCGTAAATATGTCATAATTCAATATGGCGGCCATGTCATCCAAATATTCAAGGTCTTGACTTCGGTGGCTTATGGCGGCTTATTTTTAAAACTCTTTAGCCTCTTTTAGGAATTTTCAAGCCATTAGCATTTTTGAGGACTAGAACGGGAAATTTTCCCTCAAAACGGGACTTTTTTTACACGCGTTATATTAGCTTCACCTGTATGTTTGTTTGTTTGTATGTTTGTAACCGACTCCTTTGGATGCGATTTTTACCCAATTTAAAAGGCCAGATTTTATTCAAACTTTGTAGATTTATCGAGGACCGATGACAATACAATAATTTGATATGATTATTCCATTATGCAATTTGCAAAATAAGATTTTTGTCAATTTATATAATTTCACAATATTTAGTAGGCTTTGTTTATATCGCGCCAAAGACAAACTGAAAGAAAATAGTTCCCACATTGTAAAGAAAACCATTTCCCTCATGTGCGACCTCTTTTCTTTTCAGTTTGTCTTTGGAGCGATATAAAGAACACCTACTAAATATTGTCACATTTAATTAAATGAAAAGTGAGGGTGGGTTACGATTATTGTGAACAATATACTTCCTTGAAGCAGGGGCGCAACAACTAAATTTCCAAAGGGGGGGGGGGGGTGGGGGCAATATACCTTTTTATAAAGAATCATTGATCCCCCCTATTGAAGCGGGGGGTCCAGGGGTCCTCCCCCGGAAAAAATTTGTATTTCAAGGTGGAAAATGGTGCTATTTAAGCAGTTTTATTATCTAAAAATTGATTACACAGCACTTTCTTTGCCCCCGTTTGCCCCCACTTAAAGGTTTCAGAGGGGGGTCAAAATACCCTTGCCCCCCCCTGTTTTTGCGCCCATGCCTTGAAGAGAATGTTATCTTTATTTGAAAAAATATGCAAAAAAAAAACTTAAATAAGGGCTTTAAATGTTGTTTCTTTCGTTAAATAGAGAAACACAATTACGTCTTTGTTTCATTTTACCAATTAACCAAGAGTGAAACATTGTTATTAAACAACATTTTCTGCAAATATTTCACGAAACATGGAAAAATTGAGGTTTTATTTTGCTGTGAAACCAACAGCAGATGGGAAATGAAACACCATATGCATAACCTCAATAGCTACACCTGATGGGCAGATTTTTGAAATTCCACTCGAAGAACCAACCTGCAAATCTATACCAAGCAGTTACAAATACTCCAAAGTATGCCAAGGTCAGTAAATCATTAAATAAAATACATCAAACACGGAAAATGTGGATAGGTTTGACAGATGATATATCAAAAACATATTTGGATAGAGAGCAAAACTTACAGTTTAAGGATATTTACCTGAAAGAAATTGATGAAAAAACAAAAAGTTCTGAATATATACCTAGTGGATAAAATAAAAAATTGTAAAAACTGTTAGAAAAATTTATTAAAAAAAAAACTATATCTGAAACTCAAAATTTAGGGAAAATTGCAAAAGATTTCATGATTGAGAAATTCACGGGCAGAAACTGAAATGCTTACCAGTGGATTAAAGATTTCAACAAGGAATGTGAACGTTTCCTAATCAAAGAAGACAAAAAGAAAATATAAATTTTAAAACATTTCTTAGAATACTCCAGTGTAGTTTGGTACAACTGCATGCAAATGAAACTTACAGTGGAATCGGACTGGAACAAATGGGAGAAAAATTTTTTTAAGACATTTGAAAACAAAGGATGGTCACCCATCAGATATGCTGACTTAGAATAAACATCAATGACTTCCCGAATATATTGATTTTCATAGCAGGATATTGAAATTATTGAGTACTGTAGTTCTTCAACACGCTATATTGGATATATATTTTAGATGCATCCAATGTTTACTCAAATTCACTTCAAGTAAAGTCATGTAATAAATAAAAAATTGAGCCACATCTAGAGACACTTCTGAGATAAAACAATATTAACCGATTTTTTTTAACTACAGCCAATATCCATTCAAAATCTACTTTAATAGTAAATTGATGTAATAACTATCAAGTTATTTTACATTGTTATAAAATTTCTTTCATGCTTCGATAATGAAGTTTCACTTTAAGTTATATATCAACCAAACTAAAAAGTAGAAAATAAATAATAGTTAAAAAAAAAACTAAAAACACGTTTTATATAGAAAACCAAACCAAAAAATAGAAAATAAATTTTATTGATTTTGAATTAAGAATAGTGTAAAAATTTTTAATATATATAAATTAATAATATATATAAGAAAAACAATATTTTATTTAAAAAAGCGTGGGGTGCACGGTGTCAATAGTTGTAAATATATTGACATATATGAGTAGAAGGATTATCATTTCGATAATATCTTAAAAAGCACCCCACGCTTTCTTTTTTTAAATAAAATATTTTTTTTCTCATATACTCTATTATTTATTTATATTTACTAAAAAAAATTACACTATTCTTAATTCAAATTTTTTAAAATTTATTTACATTTTTTGGTTCAGTTTTCTATATAAAGCGTGTTTTTGAGTTTTTTTAAACTTTTATTTATTTCCTCTGCATAGAGATTAATTAATTTTTTTTTAAATTTTTTTGAAGGAATTTATTTTCAAGAATGATTTTTTGGCGGATTATAGCAAATTCTGGGTGAATTGTAAACAAATTTTGGAGAATATTAATGGGCAAATTTTAAAATTCAAGGTTAAGTTAATATAATATGGCTGCTGTGACATCAGAGAGGTCAGTCATTCACTCGCTTTCGGCCCCACAGCAAGAAGGCAGGCCTTGGAGTATATATTATATGCTACTCGCAAAAAAATGTATTTCTTATCGTTCGCAACGTTGTCGGCCGGTTCAACATTGTACATTCCGCTGTCACGAATGAAGGAAAATAAACCACAGTAGCTGGCTGAATAGGCCCCGAGCGTGTTGGCCGAGCGGAGAGACAAGCCAGATTGCTGCCAGATGACGTCATGCGCAGTAGCCGTCGAAACTCGTCGGCCGCTTGCCTGCCCCCTGGACGGAAGACGCAGGAGGGAGTAGGGGAGGGTTGAATGACGTATGAAAGAAGGGGAGAGAGTTGTCCGACATTCGGCAGCCGTGACTGACCGCGAGCGGCTGGCTCGCTGTGTGTCGGCACGCCAGAAATAACTTTTTCGTACAGAATACTAAAAGGGCGTATACTGTAGAGAGGATTTTTACGACGAAGGCACTGAGGCATCACGAAATAAGAAGCTATGCCCGGCAGTGCTGTGTGTGTGTGTCATGGCAGGTCATCCGCACGGCCTACATAAGCTACAAGTTTCACTCAGTACTACAATATACTGAGGGGTTTTTGCAAAGGGCTGGAGGGTTGCCACGTTTCCTACTATAATAAACTAAGTCTGGTCCTTGTCATATTTTTCTGACTAGCACGACAAAGATAAAGGACTGTGTTGACCCAAATTCTTTTACGTCACTTGGATTTAAAACTTTATCTCATACTGAGACAGTTATCCGCGTGGTTATAAAAATGAGACTCCCCTTAATTGCGTCCCACAAACTAATTGTGGACAGGTTTATGAAATGTTTTAAAAAAGATCTTGGTCTGTTACACTTCAAGGTTTATATAGTAATTGTTATTTGGCAGGTGAAAAATGACTGTTTTTGTGATTATTATTATATTAATGTGTTAGAAATTACGGCAAATTTATTTTTATCATAAAAATAACTTTTTTAGGGAATAAACATGAAACATGTTATATTAAGTCATCTTAGTGAACATGAAAGTTATTGTATTATTAAGATTATTATTTTATCTTCCTTTCCTTTTCCAAGATGACGTTATAGGTTAAATATGATGAGTAAATAATTTTTAGTATAGTTTTTTACTAATTACTGCGAACTTGTTTTGCTTTGCTTAGGCCTAAAAGTATGACTCTTTATGAAAAGTTTGAGATAAATAAAATTAATGTAGAAATAATTTTTAAATCATTCCAACTCGTCTCCTACAGTTTGAAGCTCTGCTGAATTGTGTTTTGGAAACTTCCGGGAGGGTCAATAATAACGGGGTTTGCATGCTCGTAATTACTAAAAAATCTAGAGACACTTCTGAGATAAAACAGTATTTATCGATTATATTTTAACTGCAGATAATACATATTCAAAATCTACTTTAATAGTAAATTGATGTAATAAATATCAAGGTTTTTTTACATTGTTATACAATTTCTTTCATACTTCCTTGCATTGCTTCTATCCGGTCGTACACATTGTGGCCAAGCCCCAGAAAGTCAGGCTTTGGCTGCATAGGTCCACGCAAAGGGTGCAATGATGCACTAATGGCAACGCCTCTCTGGCACGGGAGGTGTTACAAGAGAGGACTCCGCCGGCGTATCCCTGCGACATGCTTCCTCTTTGTAAACGGGCTGAATCTGTGGGTAACAGAATATGCGATTGAATTTATGGGGGTTCCACTCCAAATCCCTAGTGGCCTTTGGGTACCAAAGACCTGTCTCACCGTGAAGGGCCAAAGGATAATGGTTTTAAGAAGAGACCTGATAACGCCATTGGCGGGACCAGGCGCACACGGGCCTTTATCGGCTGTAAACCCTCTGGGCCGATGTTCAAGGGTTCGGGGGAGAGACTGAGGCAAGCCGAGGTGCTCCTGCGTATCTCATAACGGCACTGACGGTTACTTCTAGCCGAAGCGAACAGTCTGAAAACTGCAAGCGCCACTAACAATAATTGGTTGTAGTGCGAGATGATCCATCAAGTGAATGGATCATTGCTGAGGTTTTATTTGCAGCCCCAGAATCAGTTAGGGTAGGTTTTGCGCTTGGAGCGAGCTTGTAGGGTTCCCTAGCACTGAGAAGAGCTGAAGCAGTGAACGGTGACACAGCTCCAGTTACTAGCCTGGGCAGCTAGGAGAGGTTGGACATGCCTCCACAAGTCCATGCGTATTCTGGGTAGCTGATGAGTCCCAGAAAGATGTGGTGGAACAGGGTTTGCACCAGCAGTACTAATAAGGTCTAAGAGCTAAGGATACAATCAACTGCCAGGTTAGCTGAGTGAGCTAAGGGGTTTGTTGTGGTGACGATACTGGGATGCCTTTCCTCGGCCTTTTGTTATAGCTGGGGGCACAGATGGGTTTTCCGGATACGAAAGGGCGTATCCGTTTCCACGCCCATGGGGGCCCCAGAGCGCAAGGGCCTTACGGCTAAGAGCACTGGATTACAAATGAAAAAGTACAAAGACTAAAATGCGATGATTCAAAATCGTTGTGTCTTCTCTGTACTAGTATTTATTTACTCAATGGTCTTGCATGTGGGCCTCATGCATACTTCATCTTTCTTGTTCCTGTAGAATCCCTGGCTGCTTTATAAACCGATGTATCTCTTCGAATCAATACTTCATACACGCTTCTTAAAAGTTTTTAAAAAAAGGTTTTGTACGTAAGGTGTCTATGCAAATTATTAAAAAAAATAATTAGAAAAACAGAGGGCTTGAATTTGACAGATTAAAATAAAATTTTCATCATCTTATTCACAGGGCCATTTTTAATTGTCAGAATATACATGTAATGCGTACAATATTAATTAATATATGGATGGTGTACAGTACTTAGATATTTTTTAATACGTAAATCGGCATGTCTGTCAGAAACTTTTCCCAGGGACCGTTTGAGCATTATAGTATTTTCTATTTCTCGGTGGCTGTATTAAAATGTTTTCGCGCATGTAGTGCATGTTGTGCCTATGGGTGATCAAGAGGTATGAGTCAAGCTCCCCATTTTGTAGACAGCAAAGTACTTGGAGCAGGACACGTGCAGAGCACACACTGCAGGGGAACTGCGGAATAACTCTGCATGATAATTAATCATTACAGTCTTTAATCTGATATTGAATGCGCGAAAAACAGAAATTAGGATAGTAGGAACTCACGATTGCTAAGTAACTACCGAAAACTAAAATTTAGTCCATTCATACACGATATGGTTTACAAAATGTGTGAAGTACGCAAGTCTAAATGGCAATGCAGTTTGATGACATTTTGAAAGCCTACATTGCTAAAACAGGAGGCGCGGTGTTCAGAACACTCGCCTCCAACCAAGGATATCCCGACGGAGTCTAACCCGGATTTGGTTGCAAGTGGGAAACGTGGCGAACGTTGCCGTGGCGTGTGGGTTTTTTCGTGTTACTCCCATTTCCCCCACCAACTCATTCCATCGCTGCTCCACACTCCATCTCATCACACCTGACGCATCACCCAGGCTGGCCGGAACGACAGGGTCGTCCCTCGTATATGATAGCCGCCGGCACCTGTGGGTGTCAGCCTAATCCATGCATGTCGAACATGCCTCAGGCATTATTTAAACAATCAGGCCGTATTTGGTCGAGTAAATCAAGGAAAGCAGTCTTTGTAATATCCTAACATAATTAAATTGCTTTAATGCCGTAAAACAACAGTCATTATTTTTCTTTGACGTATGCTCATCAAGTAAATGTGTGTATGCTTAAGTATATTAAGTTGAACCTATACTGCCAAAGAGTAACGTAGATACCTAAATTTTATTTTAATAAATAAAAATAGTTTTCTTTAGTTTATAGCTACTACAACTAAGATGTGCAAAAACTTACCACAGATATTTACTATCTTAATTACATTGCCTTTAACGAAATACTGGAAATCTGTTTTTTGTGTGAGATTACATAGAGCTCGTTTTACAAATAAAGGTAAACGATGATTTTGACAACACTTGTTTGCGTCCAGTTAATAATATTAACATTGAGTGTTTTGCCACATTTTTCAATGCTCTTCGGAATACGTGACAATCATACAATCTTGCAAGTGAAAATTCCTGTAAAACAATATAAAACAGGAAATTCTAAAGCCATGTGTCTAAGGATAACAGTATCGGTACTATGTTTGAAGTATGTTTAGAATATGCCTACCAAAATCAATAAAAATTGTATTCATTAGTAAAATTATTAAATCATAACCTCAGTGACATTTACTTCATTTTGTCTTTAACAAGTTTTGTAAAAACATTTCTCAGTTTTGTTACAACGCTTAAAGAATATTGTTTATACTACTATCAATATACGTACATCATGTTAAAAAAAAGTATAAATATAATTAACTACGACTCTAAGTAAAGTAAAAATATCTAATAGTAAAAAATGCTATTTTAAAAAGTTGACGCATACATTAATTATGAATTTTTACTAACACGTTTTCTTTTCTTTGAAAAGATATCAATATCGTGTACTATAATTAGGAACAATACGTAGATCGTGTTGTAAAAACAAGGGTTTGGTGGCGTCCGGAAACAGCCAGAAACGGCCGAATGCACCTCGTGATTGTGCGAGGCTGGTAATTGGCTGACCACGCGTAGGAAATGTTTGAAACTCGACTGCAATAGCGACAGCGACGTTTCGCAGTCAGACGCACTTGCACGCATGACGGCGAAGAAGAGGAAAGCAAACCGAAATCAATTTCATGGACATTCAGAGTTATTTAATTAGATACATCCCTGCAAAAAATAAAACCAATCACATTTGGTGTTAATTTTTTTTCAGGAAAAAGTTACTTGAATGTATAAAAAATAATGTTAGAATGTCATCGTAAAATAAACTATACAATATGTTCAGGAAATTTCACATTATATATTTCAATTTCAAGCCGGTTTTTTTAAAAGCGCCCTGTCTAAAGCTTAAATTATGACAGATATTATAATTATATTCTAATTTTTTTGGTAACAATACATATTATTAATTGAGATATTATTATTAAACATGAAGTGGTAAGTAGCACGACATTTTATATAATAACTTGTGATTTTTTTTAGTATTATAATTAATGCTACTAAAGTTATTATCTTTTAATCTGAACACTTTTAAAATCTGGTGAGGTTATTTCTTTATGTCAATGAAATAATCTTTTAATCTGAGCACTTTTAAAGTCTGGTCAGGTTATTTCTTTCTGTCAATGAAAGAATTGAAATACATTTTAAATGCATATAATATGTTTTATTTTGTTTAATAGATTTGTACTAAGGACTAATTTTATTTCAACTCCGTGCAGATATTCGCAGGATTGGCCGTCTAAAAAGTTCACTTTAACTGGGATGCACTATAAGCTTCATTTCTGCACACCCTGTTCTGAAACCAACTTGCAAATAACGTTTTGCTGTGTATACGGTAATACTTCGAGAGCCATAAGGATATCTTCCAAATAACTAGCACTTCTACCTACACACGCTCTTCCATTGCCTCCCACAATTACTTGCACATTTTTCAGGTGCAATCTATCCACACACTCACTCTACGAAACATTTGAATTTTTTAATCTGTCAATAGTAAGTTTTTCCTTAACTTCTGTAAAGGTTATGAAGCTTTCACTTCGTCAAACTAAATCAAAGGAAACACCAGCAAAATTTTCTTAAAATTAAACATGTATTGCTTATTTAAAATATATTACGAAAGTAAACTATTATTAAAAAGTTTTTTTATGATTTAATGTTATTTTATACTTAACTTTAAAGAATGTCTGTAATGGGTTTAATACACTGTAATGGCGTTGCCGACTAACTCCCCACACGTTAGTAATAGTTGTCGGAGAGCACGCGATGAGTACGCATCCCACCGAGGCCAAGGCTACACTGTGACACGCACTCGCACTGGATCACACAGAGAGCACTCCCTGAAGCTATGTGAGCATGCGGGCGCGCGAGTGCTCAAGTGCAGCTATTCGAAACACACACCCAGAATGCCAAAAATGCGTGCAAGTGGTCGTTTTCAAATTAAAGCCTTTAAGTTTCCGCAGTGACAGTAAGGAGCCAAGTGGCAGAGTTTCGTATTAATATCTCTATTTTGCTATTGTGACAGATGTGGGATTAGTGCTTATTAAATAATTGTATTGGGTGTCTAGGGGCTCTTAAAGTTATTAACTTTACGTGGTTTTAAATAATTTATTAACGGACCTTTTCACGATGTTTCATATTGGGAACATACATTTATTTTACTTCTAAATCGGAGACGATATATTCATGATATCGTTCATGCGATCTTCCAATGGCTTGAAAAGCTGTTTATGGCTTAAGAAGTAGGATGCAAAAGTATGTTATGAAAATAAAATGCACCTGTAAGCAAAGGAATTCAAATTCTTTTAGACAATCAACGAGCTATCTCTCCTTATATGGCACTTCAGAATAATAGATCGATGAAAGACTATCGTTGCTTTAGTTACGTATGCTTAATGACGAAGAAGCCATCTCACCAGAAAAAACGGTGAAAAAAGGATAAGCCACGAAGAGTAAAGCGGTGCCCTGGCCACACTTATGCAGCCAAGCATGCGAGCAACTGAATCAGTAATAACTAATGAGTAACATATGTGTCAGCAGTTTGAATTTGTTTTACGTTATTTACGAACATAAATCCAGTTTATAATGCTGTATATAAATATATAATGTGGAAAATTTTAAGCTTATTTTATAATATTAATATCGAAATAAATTAATTTTTTTTGTTATACTGTTATAATTTATAGAGCTTTTTGCTAATATCTGCTTTTCGAGGTCACTTTTTCTTTTAAATATGCAAAACTTACATTACTAGCTCAAAACTGCCAGGCTTTCCACTTATAGGACTTCTAAAGTTTGAGTTACGTTTCATGAGAGACTTTTCCTTTTAGCGATGATTTATTTTCCGAAATAATAATAAAATTAAATAAATATTTGGCTCGGTAACAAATCACTAAAAGTGCTAGCTCACGAATAATCCACACTTCGTTCTACATCAGGAAAATGCTATTCACAAATATATATATATATATATATATATATATATATATATATGGGTTTTACCTTTGAAGCTGTATAGCTTCCATCAGCGCATAAGCGTATTATCGTGTGTAGCAGGAAAGCTAAAAATTATCTGCAGCTCTCTTTGACGAAAATTTGTCCAGAGATATTTACCTACAGATAACGAGTAAATCACGAAGGCTGTATTACTTTTTTCGAAATTATTCACCCGAATGCTAGGAAATGTTTAAGATCAATCATAAATGTTTATATAATTTTAAAATAATTTTTTTATCTTTACATTTATAATATAAGTTTATGAAGTTATTTATTAAATTTATTTTGGAATATATAAGGCTCTTTTATACCTCTCTTTGATTATTTTATATATATGTTTACGATAAAATGCAAAATATTTATAATCAGAATATATGTTTAAAATACGGAGTAAGGTTACTGAAACTTCATTATCTATAATCACCTTCATAAGCAAAATAATTGTAAAGTTAAGAGATAAGAGCTGCATTGTTACTACTACTACTAATTAAATAAACGACTAAACGTAAATTTTAAAAAATCTGAAAAACAAGAGAAATACTACCAATTTAACTTAGATAAATTTTATTTCTTTATACATATAAAAGTGGTTAAGACGGTGTTCAGCCCCTCGTGTTCTCTTGAGTACATCATTATTGGTTAATGAAAATCCCAGGAAGCTGCTTGGGCAAAGACAAGGTGAGAAAAGTCCGAAGCAAACACGGGGGTAGACATTAAAAAAATTTAATTACTCTCAAAAAGAATTAGAATAAAGTGGACTGAATGGTGATTCAGGGTGATCCAGTGAAATAAATAAAATATGGTTTATTTCAAAGCTTACCCTGTTTATTTGGCATCAGAGTTTACATTATTTTCTTTTCATAGTGGATTGGTAAATGCTCCTTTTTTTGGCTTAATGCTGTTAGTTACATGAGATCGCAGACGGAACTTTATATTTTAACAGTTTTAGAGAATCAATACCTGATGAAATAAAATATTAATCCTCGTTAGTTTCAATAATTACAAAATTACACATAGTAAAATTTACTGGGGTCCTGGCAGTTAAAACTATTGATTATTAATTGTACTTGGAAAACAAATTTAACAATTAACTTTGTCCAACTAAGACATCACATAATCAAGCTTTCACAAAAAAACTAATAATAAAATTTTACTAGGATATTTCATAGTTAAAACAATGCCTTAAAATAATTGTTAACACAACCAGTGTGGGACTATGTATAATTTAAGTACTAATTTCTGATTTAACAATATCATATATCGTTGACTGTTCACTGGTGCTGACTAGGAGCGAGGATAAGAGGTGGCGACTCAAGTGTTAGCCGGCTGAGGAGACGCGGCGTGGAATTCATGTCCATTCAACACGGAAGAGGATGTAAATTTAACTGAATTTAGCGATGGCTTGAGCCGGAGACAGACCCGAACTCTTGGACCATATCTTGAACCCCACTGGAACCAAACGAAAAGGAGGTCCAGTGATCAAGAATATATATAAAGGGGACAAGAAACAGGGATCGTGAAATCAGGGCAAACAATTAAGTAGAAAGACCAACTATAGGCCAAAGGAGTAGAATTTCCCATTTACCATTCTGGGGGTAGAATTATGAAAACCACTCCCTCTGGAGATGCACTGACGCTTAAGTGAGTCACGCGCAAGTCATACTAAAAGATTGCCTAGTAAAAAGTACTAATATCAACCAAGAAATAAATAAGATAGGGATCACTCCTGAACTCCATGTGATCAGATCCCTTAAACGAGTCGGCTAGTGGCCACGAGGCTGCTTGGCAAAAGGGGTCGCGGGTGAGAAGCACCGGAAAGAAACGACTACGGTGACGGCAGAAGGACGAATCAATCGTCCCTTGGACTGCATGTAGTTAAAACTTGCGCTAGGAGCCCGGAGGCCTAAAAAGTGGGGTAACTAGCCTCTTATTGGCTGGAGGTTGCAGTCGAGAATCGCCCGGACGACCAAAAAATTGGTTGTCTGTAAAGTCGGTTTACGGACGATAGTTTAACGTGGCAACGTCATAACAAAACATTGATGAAATGTTTGCATACTTTTATGAATAAATATTAATCATTTTTATTTTAATAATAAAAGAATAAATACTTTGAAATTATACTAGTAATCAGATTTTTAAAATGCAAGAATAATTAACCTTTATCGCCGAAATTGTTGTTGTAATAAGCAATGAAAACTGCATTAACTTTTTACTTCACTTTATAAACAGTCGACGAAACAGTTCACGTTTAGATGACTTGTAAATAATTTTAAACACTGGCATTTAGCTATAAAGTTTAAATATAATTATGAACAAGTTTTCATATAAATAAACTGTATTCAAATATCTATCATAAATTATTAGAATCACCATAATTTTTTAGTCAATTGTAACATAACCTATGATTACTGCACTCGCCCACAGATGCTACTTTTTTAATAATAAAATAATAAATACTTGAAATTATACTCGGTATCAGATTTTTAAAATGCAAGAATAATTAAACTTTATTGACGAAATTTTTGTTGTAAAAAGAAATTAAAACCTCATTAACTTTCCGTTTTAATAAAATTATGAATTAGTTTTCATATAAATAAACTGTAATAAAATATCTAACATAACCTATTTTTACTGCACTCGCCGACAGATGCTACTATTTTTAATAATAAAAGAATAAATACTTGAAATTATACTAATAATCAGATTTTTAAAATGCAAGAATAATTAACCTGTATTGCCGAAATTCTTGTTGTAATAATCAATGAAAACCTTATTAACTTTTCTCTTCACTTTATAACCAGTCGACGAAACAGTTCACGTGTAGATGTAAGTTGTGTGCTGCCGCTGTCTTTATTCTCCTCGGACGCATAGGCCAATCGAGTGGAAGAGAGATAGATGCGGCGCAAGCGTACAATGAGCGTAAAGGGACACTGCGTAACGGAACAATGTGCGTAACGGGACACTTTTTCTAGTGTGCAGCCGGCGTTCATCGATTTATTAGACGTTGTCACGTCACATAAAAAGTATTTAAAATATATATACCCAACAATTGTAACGCACAATCTAGGAAGTAAAAAAATTGCTCGGCGTACTTTTAATCGCTTGATTATTTGCGAATACCCATCTGTATCAGTCCTTACAGGGTTACTGCCAATGCAAGTGCCTGGGAAATGGTCCAGCGATGTCAATGGCTATCCTTTCAAAGAGGACCCTTCATTGGAGGACCTCATTTTCCCAATCCAGTGTTGTGGCCCGTTTCTAGCCGAGCATTCTTCGCATTGTCTACACTAAGCCTCCACATCCTGGGACACCTCAACCAATAATAGCGCTGATAGATCTTTGATTAAGTTTTGTTCACAACTAGATGAACACCAGAGGTACCATCATGGAATTCTTTCAACCCCTCTGCCACTAGTCTCTTTGGAAGGAGTAGTTTAATTATAACAACATTAATATTTGGACTTTCCCATGCCCTCATTAGCAGACCGTTCACCATCATTCAGAAATCCCAATGTGCCCAGTAAGCTTTCACAGCCTTTAGGTCACTGAATATCTCATGCTATAATGTCCAGTCTTAATTATTTTTGTATTCAGAAAGTTCCATTGTTCAGGGACACTTGGTCCTCTAGTAAGCTGAAATGCACTGGGTACATATGCTGTGCGATTATATGTTTGAATATATAATTAGAACTTATCTTTTCCTGAAATTCCTAAAAAAAATAATCTATACTATAATAAAACAGTAGTTTTTTTTCTGTCTGTCTGTTTGTACGCGGTGTTCTACAAAACTATTAAACAAATTTTAATGGGGTTTTCAAGTTAACTTGAGCGTAGTAGAGAAAGAAATATAAGCTTTATTTCATCAAAATCTGTTCAAGGAAAGAAAAGAAATCTTAATTTTATGACATAAAATATAATCATTATATAAGAAGCCATTAAGTTTTGCTATTGTAAGGAACTAAGTATAGAGTAAGAAAAAAATAAAGATCCTGACAGTTTGTAGTGTCGCCATATTTGTTTCAATTTTCAATACACTTTTTGTATATTACAATTTAAATTGCAGAAAAAAAAGGTTTCATAGACACATAAATAGTGAGTGTGCGTCATTTCTCTATGTCCGCGAGGTCTCGCCGCGTCAATTTTCTCCTTGGGGCGAACCCATCCACTTAATCAAATTAAATAAACAGCTTTTATCGTTGAATTATTTATTTCATGAAAATCTGCTCTCATAAAGACACTAATGAATCACCAACATGTTCCATAACAAGAAATTGTGATATGGCAAAAGTGTTACAAGATTGCTCTCTAAATCGTTTGGGATGAATGCACGATGGCGAATAAAAAAGCAGTTGAAGCTGTGGATAGGACACTACGGGACATTAGGCGCGATGAAAGGCCCATGGGGAATGTCACAATTATCTTTTCTGGAGATTTTCGGCAAACTCTACCAGTTGCAAGTCGAGGGACTAGAGCCGATGAAATCAAAGCTTCACTGAAGAATTCTTACCTCTGGCCTCAAATAAAAAAAACTGCAATTAACAATTAACATGAGAGCATAGCTGGGTGGTTATTCTCATGCGCAAGAATTTTCCGGTGTTCTATTAAAAGTTGGAGAAGGTGCCCTCCCTGAGCAACACGGTCAGGTGACGCTTCCAAAAATACTTGGCAGAGTCGTATCTTCGGAAGACGAACTCATACGTTCGGTATCCGGGGATCTGTCAAACATACAACATCAGGAACATACGTGGTTATGTGAACGTGCCATACTCACTCCAAGAAATGACCAAGCTGCTGCAATCAATGAAAAAATTTTAAACGAATTGAATGGGGCTGAAGTGGTTTACACATCGTTTAACAGCGTCCTTAATCAGGACGACGCCACTAATTATCCAGTTGAGTTTTTAAGTTCTCTCACTGCAAGTGGTCTTCCTGTTCACAAAATTGTTCTCAAAGTCGGTGTTCCAATAATGCTTCTGAGGAACCTTACTCCCCCAAAATTGTGCAATGGAACCCGACTTAAAGTAACTGCTCTACAACGAAATATAATCGAAGCTGAGATTCTTACTGGATGTGGCTCAGGTGAAACTGTTTTCATACCACGCATACCGATCACCCCGAATAACATCCCGTTCGGGTTCAAGCGCACACAGTTTCCAATAGTAGTTTGTTTCGCGATGACAATAAAAAAGTCTCAGGGTCAGAGCCTTAAGGCATCTGGTGTCGACTTAAGGTCTGATTGTTTTTTCCACGGCCAAAAGTATGTGGCTTGCTTGCGGGTCAATAATGCAGACAATCTTTACATTCTAGCTCAAGACGGGAAAACAGTAAATTTGGTTTACAAAGAAATTTTATGAAGTGTCTTCCCGACATTACATTTGAAAGTAGAAACATATTTACCCAAAATTTAGGTAGTAACATATTTTTATTGCAAAGACAGAAATATAGGTGAGAAAAATTATCATTTGTGAACATAATAAAACTACTACGACTGTATTAACGGTTATTTTATAATGAAAAAATTCTAAATGGTGCAAGATAATAAAAAATTCCACGCGGAAAAAGTCATGGGCAGCAGCTACGTATAGTTATAGGTATAGGGCTATGCATGCTGATTTTTTATATACTGCATGGATGCGAACATGTAAGAATAATCTATCTATCTTACAATAATAAAATAGTAGTTATTTTTCTGTCCGTCTGTCTGTTCATACGCGGTGTTCTACACAACTACTATACGAATTGTAATGGGGTCTTGCGTATAACAGTCATTACTTAATTATTTGCCTTCAATGCAGTTACCTTATTTCACGTCCAGCGAAGCGGGTGGGTTCAGCTAGTCTAATATATTTTTTTCAAATCTTAGTATCAATTAAAGTTTTTTTTCACTTGCATATTATTCAAGCGGTCGCTGTTATTTTGGCGAGTCCAAGACAGCAGGATTCTCATGCCACCTCTGGTTGTGGTACAGTGTAGATAAACTAGTTTGACTTGTCTGCATAAGTCTGGTATATGAATATTTATGTCTATCCAATCTTGATGGTAGCGACGTCAATATCGGCGCAGATCCCGATGTTGGCGGGGTCAAAAGCTCCAGAGATCTTGGTAAAAGGTCTAGCATCATAAACGGGGTTCCTGACGACGGCAGCGACGACGACAAAGCAGATCCCTATTTCAACGATGAGAACATCTCCAGAGATCCCAATGATAGCTGCTTCTACCGTCTTTTTACTGCAAGAAACTTCAACGTGTGCATTATCGACAGCAGAGGAGACCTCGATACCTGCAACCACACCAAATTTGGTAAATAAAACATTTTGTGAGTAATTTCCAGCTTCTGCACCAGTTGTGTCTACTTTCGATTCTTTGACATCCAGTTCAGATGTTCTGTCAATATCGACTGGGAAATCTCCAGCTTATGCAACATTCAGGACTACGTCGCATTCAAAGGCAGTGTACATTGTAAGTACTATACTTTCCGTTCCTTTGATGACTCAGGATCTAACGAAGAGACACCTATGTAGGTACTGTGGCAAAATTTTTAAATACCGTCAACATGCAGGAAGACATGAAAATCATATCTGCAAAAGGAACACAAATCATTTGACATTTCCATGTGACCCATGGGGTGTACATTTCACGACAAAAAGTTATTTGGTTAGGCACTGTAAAAGCAAAGTTTATTTGCATGTTTTACAGCGGGGAAGCGATGGTAATTGTGATGGATATCATTATCAGTATCGCTACTATGGTAAACGTTTTGAATGACGACGTTTTACAAAAACCCATTAAAATCATGTCTGCAGTTTAAATCTTGACCGTCTACAATTTCTGTGTGATAGGTGTGGTGTACGGGTTACACGGAAATTAAACTTGAAAAAAAAACTTATATAGTTTTAACAGTTAGGTTTCCAGTATCAACATCTGTGGTCCTCTAAGGTGTAATACTCCTGAACAGTTGTATCGTGATCTGTACGCATAGTTTGTATTTTATCACTCTTAAAACAAACTAAAATAATTTTTTTAAAGAAAAATATATGTAGCATTGATTGATAAATGTTTACGATGTATTTATAAGCGACAGATTTTACCGTATGTAGGAAATGTGTATAATTTAAAATAATTTATAGCATTAGAACGGTTATTTATTTTTCTAAACTTACATTCCTTTTTTTTAATGTAATAAACTACAAGTAATAAGAAATTTTGTTTCGAGATCAGGTCTATAATGCACATTTTTTTCTTGTTTATGGGTACTATTAAAACAATAATGCAGAAGGCAGTTTTTGCCAACAACATTTTTGCCTGAGTATTGCATCTGCATTCTTAAAAAATTGTTATGAGATTTGAATTTTTTTTAGGAGTTAGTTATGTGAAGATATTGGGTTTCGTAATTGTTTACACATGAGTGTTAAGCATATACTCTATGTGATGAAGCTGGTAAAGTACTGGCACAGGTAACAAAGTAGCATTTGAGCAAATCTGATAGAAACTTTGTTTTATTATTTCTGTGAATTAATTTATTACTCCTCAAAATAAAAATAACAGATATTGAGATAGTATTTTTATGGCCTTAAAATCATAACTTGACATAAATCGTTGCACATTCCGTTGGGGATATTGAAAATTAAATTTTAACCAATTAATCAAACTAGTGAATAAGCTGTTGCACTGCATTTACTGTATCAGTAAAATTCTAAATATTCGGTAAACGAATTTTCGTCCAAATTATTCACTCATTCATTACTGAATACTAACAAGAATTTTGGGCACATGAAAAAGAGTATACTAGCAGGTAGCTTGATGAAATTTTTTGCTGCTTATATTTTTCAGTGTCTACTTTCACAGAATGGTATGTGGGTTCGACTCATCTGGTATATGCACAACAATTTTTTTTGTTTGCAATAGGCTGATTTTCTGCTCTGGTTCCGCGTTTCGTACTTTAAACTGAATCCGTCAATTTCGTTACATGAGCTGGATTATGATTTGAACCATGTTTTGTATGTAATGGCGTGAGCGAATAGGTGAGTAGTGCTACGGGTCTCGTGTGAACATCTGGCCGTCGCACAGTGGGAGATTTGCCCGAAAACGTGGTCAAAATGCAAATCGCGAACTTAAAATCCCGACCAAACTGGCGATGTAGTAATGTTAGATCATCCCTGCATGGGAAACCGGATATGGCAATGAGAAATTCCCATATCCTGAGGTTTCACGGCAGTTGACAAGTGACGGTCGAGTGCGTTGGGCGGACCTAACTATGTTGAAGATAATTCCATGCTGTACTAAAGTGAATGTCGCGGCCGTAAAAACTGATATTTTTGAGTTCTGAAAAATGGATGCAATTCCTGGAGATATAGCGTCTATATCGCTGCCTTATGTTGTTATATATAAAGCTGTAAAGTTTTTTTTGTTTTATTTTCTAAAGCTACTTTGTGAACATTAAAAATTTAGTTTTATCATATTACATCGAGGCTTTTAGTTGGGTATGCCACATTATGCACCTTTCTTTCGAAATAGAGCGTTTAGTTTATTGTTTAAGTAATATGAATTTACAATAACTAGCTGCTAATATGTGCTACCCTTTGTGTACGATATTTTTTCCTTCATTGCTGCACTGCTGGCGACTCCCTGAGGCTATGGCGGGTCTAAGCCGACCCATCATTGTCGACAATGTGCATAGCCCGTCTAATACCAGATGCCTTCTTTCTTATTCCTTCATAAGCTTCACTAATTGTCAGTTCATTCTTGACATCGTCATCGATGTCTGTTAAAGTCTGGAGAAGTTTACTAGTGGTGGTCTAGCCTTTCAGAAATCTTTGATGAAAACCACATGTAGTGTTGGTATAGTGCGATTTTTTATTGATACGGAATTTTTTACTACTGGTAAGAAATAAATCTAAAGTCCTTCAAAGTTGTTCACTAAGAAGGACAATTGTTTTAGATTTTCCAGCTGTAAAATAACCATATAATGATGGGTGGGTACACACAAACCCGTAAGGAATTTATTAAGTTTATGTCTTGTGTTGTTTTACAATTCAATGATTGTTATCTAATGAGATGAAGAAACTTCCTAAATTAGTTCACGAGACTGTATGGAATGATGGGATGGAAGAAATGGCAACAATTGAGAAATTTGAGCGAAGTTTAACAGCCTAGGTCTTCAGTGCCAGTGACTGTGATTTGGGGTATAATCGAAGCATGAATGGAATACAACAGTAAAATGGGAAGCACTCCGAGAAAACTAGCTCTTCTATGGCCAAGTCAGTTACATTTCCCCCTTTAAGAAATTCCAGATCGACCATAACCAAGAATGAATCCCGCGAATGAGACATTATTCCTAAGGGTCTACTGTTGCGAACGCAAATGAGCACTGAACAAAGAACTTGTAAACGAATTCACCAAAAACAACACAATGTAATGAACAATTTTTGACATCTTAATTATGGTAGAATTTTGTTGACTATTTCTTTGGTATTTTATTTTTTCACTATAACAGAATGGCATAAAAATATCAGTGCATTTTATTACACTATTGTAATTATATTCAACAAAATGGTATTAACAATTTGTGAATATTATGTTTTTAATATTCCAAATTGTTTTTAATCTATGTTACTCTATTCATAGAGAAAATAATCCAAGAAATGACTCCATTACTGCAAACCAATTTCCCTTTTTCCCCGATCTGAACTTTTTTACCCGCCCAATGATTTTAATAAGTGCCATTGCATTGCAGTCGTGCGAAATTTTCATTTTAGGATCAGGAGAAGAAGAACTGGCATATACTAGGAGGGAGCTATTCTTGATGCTGAAGGGCTTCTTAACTTCAGATATAAGAACTAGTCTGGAACACCTACAGAAAGTGTTGTTCGAGAAACGGGGCTGCATTATAACAATACCTGCGAGTGCAAGGCCTGCTTTGTCCGCGTTTTTTTCTAAGCTAAACACTAAATGGAAAGAATCTTCAAGGAACATTAACTATTTTCTGAATAAAAATCAAGCATGGCTCAGCAAGAACATTTGTATTCCGGTAAGTAATCTCAGTTCTGGAGAGTCGGCAAATAAACGTGGATGCCCTTCCGTGGAATTTTGTTTAAGTAGTTAACGAACGAAACGAAGGAGAACAGAGCAACTACGTACAAATGTAGACATGTCGATGTTGTCTTATGCCACTCAGATGATCCTTCGTTCGTCTGGTAATATAGATGCTGCCAACATAGTAAAAGACAACACCACAACTACCCCAACAAGAGCTGCGAAATATCGGAAGCGTTATATAGTATGCAAGTCGAGAAGACAATATCTGCAGATGAGGCTTTGTCTACAATGGTTGAAGCTAAATTGAGTAGGCATCAATACAGTGTAATTAGATCAACAGCGCGAAAACACAACTGCAAATTGTATCCCAGTTATTAAGCAGTAAGGGAAGCGAAATCGAGGTGTTGTCCACCGCGTACGAGTATCACAGTTACTGAGAAAAGTGCAGAAGTGAAGTTTCAAAGTCTGTTAGATCACACCTGTAAACGTATTTTACTAGTCCAAGAAGAAGTGATACAAAGTTTACATCCCGACGATGAGCGTGCATTAAGTTTAATTTGTAAATGGGAATGTGATGGGAGGTTGGGACACAGTGAGTACAAGCAAAGATTCAACAACGATTCTGATTCAGATGCAAATGTGTTCTTAACGTCTTTTGTACCATTGCAACTTGTTTCTTCTGACTGAAATCTCGGGACGAAATTGTTATATGGAAGAATCCGAGGCCTTCATCTCCCAGGTTTTGTAGGCCAATCAGACTGCAGTTTCTCCATGAAAACACTGAATGCATTGTAAGAGAAAAAAACTACATCGAGCAGCAAATTGAATCACTTGTTCCACTGACTGTAACAATAAACGGGAATGAGATATCTGTTACATAAAAAATGTTATTTACCATGATGAACAATTTTCAAAAAAATTACAAACATTTAATATGCATATTATAGACTACAAATTATATGTATTTTTTGTTATTTTAGCCTCTATAAGATGAACGGCCATTAACTAACTGATTTTAACATTAAATTCGTAATCAGCGACCTCGAAAACCCCTATAATGAAGTTTGTATGACATAACATTGGTTTTTGTATTTTTGACCACGTTTTCGGGCAAATCTCCCACTGTGCGTCGTGGCGTTCAGCTAGCCTGCGAATATTTCCCCCTCGTGAGGGTTAAATGTTCATTTGCAGGTGCCTGTAGACTTGCCTCATTCGGCAGCCTCTGTCTCTAGCCATGATAATTTGTAATTTTCTTTGAGGATAACGAGCTTAAATTTGGGAACTTTGTCTAGTATTATGTGAATACTTTAAACTTTACATGTATTGGTATTTATTTTCCTACATGGGGCAAAAAAATACAAAGTTGCTTCAGTGCCTGAGGTGGGTATCGAACACATGATCTTTACCCTATGGATGACAAGCACTTGTCATGTATGCTATTTCCTCTGACCAGCACTTACTTTGTGATATAGATGGGGCATGCTTGTTTTCAGAGATGATGGTTAAAATTACTTGGGCCAAAGCCCTTTGTAGAAAATACTAAGTGTGGTAGTTATTTTAGACGAAGTGATGATTTAATAAAACACTTAAAGTATCGTGATTTTTTTTTATTTTCCATCGTGAAAAAAATCTTCGACAGGATGGATTGGTGTGTATAGCTAGTAGAATACCACCTCCCTTGAAGAACACTACATGGTCTACAATGAAAGGCTCCTGCACTCAAGAAACTGTACTAAATGGGGAAAGTATGATGAGGTTTCTAAGATTAAATGAAAAGTATTTTGTTGTTTTTTTCCTATATAAATCGATGATTTTATTGTTTTTGGGATTTTGGGTAGAATCATTATATAATAATAATACTGGAAACACTAGCTTTTACAGAAAATGAGAATATAGCTAGACATGAACTTGAAAACAATATACAGTTATATGAAGCTCTCAAAATCAAATATTGTGGTAAATCTCTGACACCCGATATATGGAAACAATAATATAAAATGAACGATATTGATACAGCTCATGGTAATATTTCTGATAGATACGATAATGATGACTTTAAAACTGTGATAGTGACATGGACTCAGAGATTTTAACAATTTTAATGACAAATATGTAAAAAGTTGGAAGAAGTAGCTTACGAGGTATATTCTACTTCAAGAGACCATCCGACTTTATGGTGAATGGGCTAAAACTTCTATTTGATTCACCAAATGGTAAACATTTATATTTTATCAAAGAAACATGTGCTACGAATTGCGAGGATTATAGAAATAAACTTTTTTTTTGATCTGATTAATATTGTTGGGAAAAAAATATACAAAATAATATGCTTTTTAATGAATATCATTCCACAATACGTACATTTAGGTTTTTGTCCCTACAGTGCTCATGGATTTTATAAAACATTAGCATACTTTTTTCTTCGATTTAACATGTATATATTACATTTTTAAGTTTGAATTTGTTAAAGGTTAATGATTAAAATAATGATGCATGTTATCAAGTAACAATACCGCTTTTATTTTTACTAGGCCCTTGAAACGAAAGACTGAAGCTGATGTTACGAATGCGATGGAGGATATATTGAAACAAAAACGTAGACCGACATTATTGCAGACGGACGACAGGAAAGAATATTTAAATGAATCATTAAAGACATTGATGAACATGCACGACATCAATCACTAATCTACGTTTAGGAGCATGATGGCATCGATAGCTGATCGCACCATTCGTACTATTAAGAATAAAATGTGTAGGCATTTTACAGCGAACAAAAATTACAAGTGGTTGGATATCTTGCCGAAAGAAATAAGTGACTACAAATCTAAAGTACATTCTACCACGAAAATGAAGCCAAAGTACGTAACAGACAATTGTCAAATCCAAACTATGTACTCTAATGTAAAGAGACTAGATCCTAGAAAGTAGAAGGCCAATGTCGGTTTCATTGTGCGCATATAAAAAAATTTAGGAATTTTTAATAGGCCCTATAAGGGAAACTGAACTGGTGAATTATTTCGTGTATGTAGAATAGAGAATACGTACCCTCTAACGTATTTTCCGGAAGACTTGAACGGCAACAAAATTTAACGCGCGTTTTACTAGGAAGAAATATAAAAATCTAGTTTCCCCGACACTTTTCTCGTCGAAAAAATGTTGAAACGTAAAACGGGAAAGGCCCTAATTCGCTGGCTCTTATGTACCTGAGAATGATTCGTGGATTCATGAAAAAATTATATTTAAACATTAATTTTTTTTTGTGAACAAATTTATGTTTAAATAAAATTTATATTAAAAGAATGTATATTAATTTATGGGTAAAAAAAATTATGTGTAAATGCAAGTTGAGGTTTTTTATTTCTGTAAACTGTGTGCATGCGTGGAGCGGTGTCCCACAGGGATGTACTCTGTATCATATCTAATGGAGAAGTGTATGAAGAGGCGGGGCTAAGGCTCTGATGTAGCAGCGCTCTCTCGTCGGTCAGCGGACGTGAGCTTGCCATTTATTCCCCTCCGCCCCGGGCGCACACGGTCAGTACGTTTAGTGTGTTTTTGTGTATGTACTGTGCGTCCAGTGTATGTGCTGTGTGTACTGTGCGTCTAGTGTGTGTACTGTGTGTGTACAGTACGTCTAGTGTGTATACTGTGTGTGTGCTGAGCGTCCAGTGTGTGTACTGTGTGTACAGTGTGTACTGTGTGTCCATTATGTGTCCAGTGTTTTTATTGTGCACTGTGCGTCCAGTGTGTTTAGTTTGTGAACTGTTTGTACTGTGTGTCCTGTGTGTGAACAGTGTGTTGTACTGTGTGTACTGTGCATCCAGTGTGTAATGTGTTTACTACGAGGCCAGTGCGAACACTGTGTGTGTATAGTGTGTTCGTTTGTTGAATGTGTGTCGTTTTGTTAAATGTGCGTAGTCAACTCTGAATGTTTACTGGTTCAAAACATCTAGGGCTTGATGAAACATTTTTCAGGGATTTTTGGTCCTTTTTTAAGCGTAAAACATGTTCTGTTGGTCTTAATGCTTGTAATTAATTTTATCGATACTTAAAGTCAGAAATTTCAAAGAATTTGTCTTGACTGCTTGAAATATGTTTTATTATCTATCGACGAAGAAGGTCTTGAGGTTCGGAGAAATCTGGTCTATACGTCTGACATTGTACATGACCTGGTCTCGTGGTCCGAAGACAGATAGTCTATAATCATAGCAATGTATAAAAACTATTTAGAATGTATTTCTTGTATCATAGAAAAATAGACTTACTTCTTAAGCATCGCGACAACGTATTTATTTTGTTGGACATGTATCTTGTCTAGTGTTTTTCGTAGAGTGAATGATTAAAAAACTCCGTGGGAAACAGAATTTAAATATTCATACATATTGGTATGGAAAGAATTTATGGTTCTTTTAAGACTTTCCCCCATATATTTTTTTAATAATAGTATTTTTAACCTAAAATTACATTTTTTAAACGATCAAGTATCGAAAAAAGGACAGGCATTCATCGATTCAATCAGTAAATTAATGAGTGATTTTTGTGCTCAATTTTGGAATTTTTCCAGAATTTTTATCAAAATAATTACGAATTTCAAGATGGCGTCTAAATGTCAAGATGGTGGGTGTCACAGTAATAATAAATAATGTTTGTACTCTAGCAGATAAAAAAAACTAACATGTTGGAAGCGCACTCTAGCAGACGGAAACAAACTGGTGGTCTCCATAAGATGTAAACAAGATGGTCACTGTGATGTCATAAACCAAGAATGCGACCTTCATTATTTCCTCTCTATAGACGACTGGCGCACGCGAAGAGCTGTATGTAACTGAAGTATCCCGGGTCATCGGGTCGGTATTTTTAGTATGGGGTCAGAAAATTGGGTGGAAATGTCAGAAAGGAGAGGGGGAGTGTAGTAAGAGGTGAAGATTACTTGGAGAGAAAAACAGGGGGTTGGGTGTTTATTGCGAGAAAAAATAATTATAAGAGGCGTTTGTGAGTGGGTTTATGTTGAAGGGCAGCAATAATTTAAAAAACAATTATAATTTTTAGGGGTGGGGGAGAAAATATATACCTTGTCATTAGTGGTGGGGGTCAGTCCGCCAGCAGCCGCCATGAGGAAAGGATCTGTCGCACTTATTTTTCCATCACCATGTTCCAACCGAAGACTCAATTACCTAATATTTTATTAAAATTTGATTATATAATTTTTTATTAATTTTTTAAATTTTTCCCATTTTCTAGCATAAAAATTACGGATTTTCATGATGGTGACAGTAACGAAAATTTGCTACATTAGGGAGTGGGGTGTCAGATAGTGGAAAGTTGTATAAAGCAACATGGCGGATCCAAGATGGCCACTAGAGTCAAAAGGTCAAAGTCAATGTCATCCAAGATGGTCGCCGTGACATCACAATCCAAGATGGCGACGACAATCCTCAATCCTCAGTCAGAAGCCAGTCCTCAGAACCCCTTTTATACACTACTACTTTATAGTAATTCCTTTTCTCACAGTCGAAAGAGAATTCAGTTTTGGAAACCCGGGTGCCTGTGAACTTATTACAAAAGAAATTCAGTATTAAATATCTAAATACAGTTATTTATAAACAACACCATTTAATATTCCTATTTACTCATTTTACATGAAACCATGTTATGATACCCTCTTTTAACACAGTAACTAATCCACATAAAACAAATTAACAATCAAAAGCAACATTTGGTCAATACTGTTTACAAAAACGTAATTTTAACAAATTTGGGTTTTACCTATATTATAGGCCTATTCCAAGTGGTTGTTTATGTAATTAGACTTTTCTCTTAAAGGTTATTATTAACGTTGAACTTAATTTCTATGTCAATATAGTTTTTAATTTTTACGTTTATATGTTATTTAACCAGATAGTCTTAAAGCAACTAAGATCGTCTAATAATAAAGGATCTCTGAGGAAGTGTATCGATCCGTTATCAAGTAAGGTTAAAATGAAAAACATTTAATGAAAAGATAAATAGTAAACATTTATGGTAAAATGTAACTTTTAAATTTAATGTGTAGTCAAAGTATGGATAACTGCAACGACTTGGAATTTCAGAGAATTTGGTACAAGAAACACTTCAATAATCTTACGTTGCCCCCGGATAGGGCAAACAATGGATTTAGTTAGAGCGACACAAGAAAACTGTAATTATAAAGTAACGCGATTAATAACATGAAATAATGAAATCAGAACAATAGACACACTCAAGTTGTCTTGGGAGCATTAATTTTTGGTCTTCAACTTGACCCGCACGAATACACCAGCTGGCTGCTAACACAAAAATAAGGCATATGTTAGCAATTACAATAATACATATAATGACAGCATTATTCATTATTACTGTTAAAAATATACTTGTAAATATTTTAAAGTTCCCTTGCCAGATTTACTTTATGAAACAAATAAACAAGAGTGAGTCACAATGTATTTACGTTAATTAGAAACAAGTTTATTGTAATGAAAAATATAATACACAACTATTAACGAAAGCAAAATTACAAGATAATATTATGGTTGTGATTAGGCACAAGATATCTTAAAAATATATATTACATTAAAAATATCATGTCCAAGCCTGCCTTGTGACTTAAAAAAATATTTAAATTAATAGACTCCTCGTGGTATAGGGTCCAATATGGCCGGACACTCGCCTCAGCACTCGGTGGTCCTCCTGTCCCGGGGTTCGCTCGCCGAGTCGCCACTGGAGGTGCGCACCGGCCATCCAGCGCCCTGCTTCCCTAGCGACCCGTGGATGGACTTCCTTGGTGCACTGTTGTCCCGGAGCCTGTAGTTCCCTTGCCGACAGCGAAGAGAGGTGCGAAGGACAGGCCATGAATTCCCTTGGCCGGACAGTCTCGATGTCCGCACCTGTCACACTCCCACCAGTGAATGGAAACTTCCAAACAATAATTTGCTCCTGGATGAGCTGTGGACCGAGTGAACACCCCTACTCGATGAAAGCCTCAAATCTGGCGTACAAAAGTCTAAGTCGAGGATTGTAACACACTGTCTTACCACACTGTTTAAATGACGTCACATAGATTCACTTGCCGTACCATTGCCCCCTCGTCATTACTCTGCAGTTCCACGAATAACTAAATACGACTGTTTATATACGCTTGATCTTGTCCGACTCTGTCTCGGATTCGCTGTTACCAAGTGCCCTCTTCAACAACTTCCCCAACGAGTCTCTTGGTCGCTACACAGTCGACATTCGACTCGTTGTTGGTTACCTTTGGCACTTATTCTTTGATTACCTCGTAGCACCCCGGTGTTTCTACACGCGAATTGGGCTAAGTCCGACTGTTGACGAAAAATAACTAAGTCTAGCTTACTCTTCGCAGAGCCTTAGTTCAATACCGGAGTTTGTAGTTCATTCGGGCAGAGTGACAGTCTTCTTGGAGGTCAGGCAGGGCGGCGGCAGGTCTTCGTTGTGGTAGAGCAGCCCTTTCGCTGGTCACTGATGATGTTCTGTCTCTTAAGCACCGCGGTCGGGGGTTTAAATATCCCTCGGGCTGCCTTCCCCTCTATTCACCGACCATCTAGAACCTCGTGGTTACTCCTACTTCAGTCTGGACGACTAGGGGAAGGAGGTCATATGACGAGTTACGTTACCACTCTACAGTCACGTGGTTACCACTTCCACTGCGCGGCTCTGTGTGGGGCGCATGTGCACTTCTTTAAGTAGTGCGCCTGTGGTGTTGTACACCCGCCACACACGTACGTAGCACTGGTGACAGTCACTTCATGGGCAAGTCTCTTCTCTCGTTGTAACGCGAAGTCACCACAACCCTTACATACACCTAATGGTAATTGAATTCCTTAATTTTATAACATACGTTTGTAATGTTTTATTCTGTTGGAGTCATTCCCCAATTACATCATCTACGATGGAGCATCTGAGCTGTATAGGTTCCTTTAGATGTGGCACTGCAAAACTGTTGCATTCAGCTACAGAATATGACTCGAACTCCTCGGGATTCGGGACTCGCGGAGATGGCACACCGAGGTCGCGGCTAACTCTTGGCGACGGTTAGTCTATTGTTGAAAATTTCCTCTGAAGAAAAACTGCTATATGGTAGAACTTATTTCCAAAGACGATTTGAATCAGTTGCATCGACACAGAGTCGAATTTATTAGTTGCACGATTATACATTTTTTTGTTCATATAAGATTGAAAAAAAAGATTAATTAATACTCTTGACTTAAATTATTATCAACGATTCCACTAAATGTCATGATAGACGTTTCATGTATTTCACATATAATGAATACATTTTTTGAGCACAGTCTTAAATATCCGTATAAACAAGAAATTTTCAACAAATGATATTCATAAAACTCGTAGACACTGTACAAACAAGCTTCTCAGCCTGACAATGGATTATTTCCACAATTATTGGACGAAAATTAAATATTTGCGGTGATTTTAAACTTCACCGACTGTTTCTTTGAAAGGTCCTTGCCCTGATCCTGGGAACTGACTCGTTCCTAACAGTCATCAGTTAATACTTTCTGACTATGCCTCACTACCAATCAGACTGTTGTTACGCAGTTTCGCACTGCGTAACTATACGACTACCAGACAGCGCCCCTGGCTATCTGATGGATACCACCCTTCCGCACATGGGCGCGCAATGTTCGATTCCTGAACGCCGGACGGCAATGCATCGGGGCCGCTCGGGCCACTTCGTCTCCGCCCGGCTTCGCGGGCTTCGTCCGGAACAACCAACGATGACGTACTTCCGCCGGCGGGTATCCAGACTGTTCCTCGGTCGGGCCCCGGCGGACTATATAAACCGGCCCAGCCAACGCTTCAGCAGGCAGGGAGTTATGGGAACATAATAGTTCCTGGTATCGCTGTCACACGCTCCCGACCGAGCATATGAGGAAACGGCGGCTTCAGCAGGCAGTCTCCGACTGGCCCAGCAGCATGAACCTGCAGTGAGGACTATCTACACCACCGGCCTCCTCCGTCACGCTGCCCGACGACGTGCCGACCGCTTCAGGAAGAAAACGGTAAGAGACGCCGTCAGAATCTAAGTCCGTAAGGGACTCTGAAAAACTTTCAACCCAGTAGAAATATTACAAGTCCACGAGGGACTTAGAATTAATTCAAGTCGAATTAGTTTGGACTTAAAATTTTCGCAGAGTGAGGAAACAGAAAATTTGCCTCGTCTGTAGAATGAAGGGAACTGTCTCGTGAAGGTTACGGGATAAGTAAAGTAAATGTTTGACTTGTGTTGAAAGTAGAACGGCAGTGGGGCAGTGTGGCAAGAGACGGAGTAGAGGTCGAGTACCGCATAACGTAAAGTTTACCAACTTTCAATACGTTGAGGCTTACCGTAACGTAACCAACGTAGTTTTACGTAACGGATTCGACTGAACTGTTATAAGTTCCCGGACTACACGATCAATGTAACGAGCACTCCTGTGAGAACTTCAGTACACAGCTACTTCGTAGAACAACTGACGAGGCGAGTAAAGATAAAGACTGCTCGCCGCAATATTGGCGGGGCACCACGGCATACCGCTGTCAGTAATCAGGAGACTTTTTAATACGACTCGTTGACTACAAAAGTGTGTAAGAACGTAAACATTTTAAGTGTCATAAATTTGGTATTGAGACTTACACCAGAAACCCTGTTTAATAACTTTAAAGAATCAAACCTCGATGAGAGATAATGTATTTCAAGTTCAATCGATATTTCTTTATTATCTGGGTAAACTAGTAACAGATAATATTTAACTGTACTATAAGCGATTTCATGTCAGTTCTCCTTGATTATTTTCGTTCACTTTTCTTATTCTCTAATTGTAATTTGATATGTTTGGCAAATGTGAAATTCATGTTAGTACAGTTATTTAACGTAATATTGAATGTACCAAAAACCAAATGATTTGATGTTCAATTTTCTGGTAAAATAATTTGCTGTTTGCTTCATAATAAGGCGTTAATTTAATGTGTGTGAAATATAGATGTGATCCAATATTGTTAATTTTATTTTTCTGTTCACAGACATCGTGGGCACCTGCTGTAAACGTCAAAATAAGAAATCAGAAGGTTGTCATATCTGAGCATGCGTGTATTGAAGGATGTAATGTTGTTATAAGTTTAGTTAATAAAAGCACTTGTGTTTCACGAACTTTAGAACCACTTTCTGAGATTTCTCCCCTTGTCCTCCCGCCCTTCCGGACTGGAGGTAACACTGTTTCTTACAAATTTGACGTAGTCAAGAAAACACAAAATATCCTTTAAATCACACACATAACTCTAAAATTAACACATAACAATTAAAAATTATTTTAACATATTTCATTAATCAGAAATATACATGTATGTTTAAGCCTTAAAAAAGTATTTAAATGATTTAAAAATGAAAATTTGCAACTTCACCCTATTTACAAACGGGACTTCCTATTGGTCAACAAGATAAAAATGAAAAATAATAGATTGCAAAAAATACACTTGACATTATTAAAGTAATAAAATGTATTTATAATATTACATAGAGATTATTACGTTGAACCAAGCTAAAATAAGTTTGAATAAATGAAAAAGCTATTTAATTGATAGCAAAATTCTGCAATTATGTGACTGTGAATTTTAATAACTTAATGGTACTTAAAATTCCAAACATTACTTAAATTGTTAAAAAAGGTAATTTAAAAATATATATTTTAAAATATCAAGGACGGATAACTTCATTTAATAAAATAATATAATAATTTCAAAATATTGTTTAGCATTTTTACAATATAAACTATTGAGAGTAGAGAATGGTTCATTAAAAAAACATGAATGGTGTTTAGTACGTGCAATCGCTGAATAAATTAAAATTGATTGAAAACTTTGAAAAATTAAAATTTACTAATTTTGAAACAGTGAATAATAAATACAACCGATGTTGCAACTGTTTGATTATAAGTACTGGATTATAATTACTAAAAATCATTTCATGGTCGATGTAAGAAAGTTGGTATTTTTGCATACCAAGACAATGTTTGTTTGGTACGTGGTAGAGTACCTTAGAATAAAGTACGTATACCAACAAGTTGGTACGCCTTAAACCTTTGCGTCGCTGCCAGCGGTTATCGCCGTCGTGTCTACTGCTTTAACCTCTATTCCAACCGCTACTTCTTAAAGTTACAACTCCTGATTTTCAAACCCATATCCTATAAGGGTAAGAGTTATGTTTAGAGCTCTCTATTACCCCTTATACTTCGCCTAGATAATTTTCAGTCACTTTGTTCATAGGAGTAGACATATGCTTGTAGTTTAAATCCATATTTTCATTAGGTTTACTTATTTGCACAAATAATAAATGTCAGACAGAACAAGATCGAAATACTTTCCAATGTCGAACATAGCCTTTTTTAAAAAATGTTACTAATTAAAGCGTATATATATTATCTCCTTTCATTTATGTAAATATTATAATTTCTATCTAATAAAAGACGAAATACATATTTATGTTCAGTTAGCGATAGCATAACTGCTGGCAACATCTCCTCTATCATGAGGTCATGTTTTACAAAGCGTCTGGCTGGCTTTGTTTAACATTCTCATTTCAATCAAACAATTTTACATTCTTTAAATACAAACCTTCAAGCGCTATCAAAAGCCTTGTAAGCTTGTGACTTGTATTCAAAGTAAGGCCAAAATAATTTTATTTTGGTTATATTTAAGTTCAATTCTATTGTTTTAACTGTGCATGATTTTGCCAGCAAAATGTGAGTTCCAATACAAAAATGTATAGGTTCGCACATTGGTGTGGAATACCATATTCGCGAATAGCAGGCGAGACACTCGACACCTTAACTAACTTCTAAGGGACGAATGTTGTATCTGTGATACTCCAGCACACGCTCATTACTCGGAGTCACGTGACGCTGTGTGCGTCAATAACCTCATTCCGCTCCCCTCCGCGAGCAGCGCTGCGGCACGACAGCTCGGGGAACCACGCAAGGTTGCCAGCGCAGCTCAAAGTGCGCGTGTTTCATCTTATGAGAAGAAATTTAGAGTTCCCTGACCTCCAGGTTTGTGAAAATAAGTGTCTCTGTGTGTGTGCACATTAGTAAAGGATCAGATCACAATTTTTTTGAATCCAAATATCTCGATATCGAATCCCAAAGAACACCTCGAATGCTCTTTCGAATTCGAGTCTTGGTCTTAAAGGTCAGAAATACAATAATTTACTGGCTTGTGCTAGAACTCTATCCTTGCTGAACAATGGATAAGTTCACAAGCTGGTAGAAGTTGTTTCTGTAATTTTTTATTATTTTTTTTTATTATTTTCATTATTTTTGTTATAAGAGCATTTATTTATTTCTTATTTAATTAAATTTATTCTTTAATTTTTATTTCACTATTTTTTTCTGTGATTTGGTGATATTGATTAAGGAAAACGTGCATTAGTTTTCTCCGTGTGCTCCTGAATATTCCTGCCAATATTTTGGTGGTATTCTTCATGTGTTCCTTATTATTCCTGGGGTTCTCCGAGTGTTTATAGTTATTTATGATAAATCCAAATCTGCACAAAATATAATTTTTTGTTTAATGAGTCACGCAATTTCATTCAGAGTTACATTTAATTTTTGAATTTCTGCTACCAAATTATTACTACAAATATTTGTTATCGGTTGGAATTCAAACAAAAAAACCTCCATTACGTGGTAAAATTATATGTCTTGATATAGCTGAGAAGCACTATCAATAAGACGAACTTCCTTCTCCCTGAGGTCTAGCGAAGTGTTCCTTCTCTTGCGATCGAGAGTGAGCATCCAGCATCCCACATGAAAAATAAATAATATTTACCTCTGTGCAATATGTGGCTACATCTGTTGTTGATAAGCATAACTATTTGGCCACGAGTCTCTCAAAATTGAACATTAACTCTATTTGCTGAATAGATCTATTGGAGCAACTGAAGCAATTAAAGCATGGAAGCAAATGGAGTTTTGGAGACATTGGAGCACTTGGAGCACCTTGAGCTGTTGGAAAAAATGGAGCTTTTGGGCAGTTGGAGACAAAGCCATTTGGACCCAAAGACTGATGAAGGTATTGGAGCAATTGGAACACTTGAAGCTGTAGGAACAATTGGAGCTGTAGGAGCTTTGGAGCATTTGGAGCTTTGGAGAATTTGGAACTTTGGAGCACTTGGAGGCATTAGAGAAATTTGAGCAAGTGAAGATATTGAAAATTTAGGAAAAAATAGAACTATTGGAGAAATTTGAGCTTTTGAGCATTTGGAGTTTTGGAGCATTTTGGAGCTTTGGAGCATAGGAAGCAATTGGAACATTGGAGCAATTTTAACACTTGGAGCTTAACCATATATTGGTGGTATCGTATTTGTATTCCTGTGACGAGATCGTAATACTCATCCAATTTTCGTCCAAATGTGCTTTATTTTGATCAAATGCGCGTCTTGTGTGTGTATTGCATGTTCGTAGCGTGTCCTATGTGTGCGTGTACTGTGTGTCTATTGTTCGTACAGTGTGTTTGTACTGTATGTACACACTGTATGTACTGTGTGTCCATTTTGTGTACTGTGTGTATACTAAGTGTTCATTAAGTGTGTTCTGTGGTTCATTATGTGTCGAGTGTGTGTACGGTGTGTATAGTGTGTGTACTGTGTCCAGTTTGCATAATGTGTGTTCATATTTGGTTCGGTGTGTACATTGCATGTTCGGTGTGTACATTGCAGGTCCATTTCATGTTAATTATGTGTTCATTACCTGTTATGCGTGTTTATTGCATGTACACTTCTTTTGTTGAATGCAATATCTTTTTTAAAAGTTGATTTGACTTGTTTTTTTAATGAAAATGGTTATTGTTTAGACTAGCATATTATTCCATCGGTGATGGGTATATAAGCAAGTCCCAGGCAACAGGACTTTCAGTCCTACTCTGATAGCTGTGCATTGCGAATCGGCTGTCCTATTAGTAAGTTATCCTGATATTTAGTTGCTGTTCTAATGTTGAGCTCGATCGACAGTTAACCATCGACGGAGCAGAACCTTATGGCAGCGACGCCGACTGCGATGCAGTTCCCATTGGCATCGTCGATGACAACCACGAAAGTCTTGATGGAAGCTGTAACATTGACTGCAGAGGATGCAGATCTCGATGGAATCTTTATTATCGTCACCAACAACAAAATAGGAGACTTTAACTGGCGTGGTTCCACCAGCAGAAGAGACTTTAATTCCTGCAGTGCTGGCTGCAGAGAAAACCACATTGAGCGACGTTTAGCCCTCGATGAAGACTTCAATGGCTGGTGATTTGTCAACAACTATCGAGTATTGATGTCGTTACTGGGACAAGATATTTTCGAACGACAGTATTGCTTAATGACACTAGAAGAGAGAATGTGCTAAGAATCTTTTGCGCATAATGTTACGCTGTAATATGCAAGCAATTAACAAGAAATTATACTTTGAAAAAACACTTTAACATATGTAATGATCCTGCTGCACGGCATAAAGTAAAGATTTCGCTACAACACTGACTTATTGATTGATTCGTTTATGAATACAACGGGAATTGTTAGAACTGCAGCAACATAAGTATCCGGTTCGGGACTGTAAGGATCGTCTTCGACGACTAGACATCCTAGTGGCTACCGTGATACGTTGTTTGCATTTTTCCATCATGCATGAAGACACTAACGGAGTAAATGCATTAAGAATCCATTTAGTTTGAAGTTTCGCAGCGGTAATTGTGATGTTTGGTTTGCCCGTATTCAAACTTTGAGACGACATGTGAAAAAATTGTATATTTGGAGTCCGTTCGTCTGCTGTGGAACTACCTGCAGACATTTGGACTCTTCGCTTTGGATTGGAAACTCAAACGCGTAAAACCAAAACAAAAAAAAATGTTTAGCATCCAATTACGATAATGCTTCGACATGAATCTAAATATAAAACTGTATTTTGGTCATTAGAGGTAAATACTAGTGGATTATTTGTTATGTAAAATTTTTTTGTAAAGTATCGAACCAAGGACATGAACGGATATATCATATAATCAATCAGTATTTGAAATAAGATTTTGAAAAAACAACTTTGGAAATTTCCCCAAATTTATAGTTAAAATAATACATATTTCAAAGACGATGACCAAATGTCAAGATGGGAAGCGTCACAGTAATAAATGTTTACTGCACTCTAGTGGGTAAAATTAAAATAACATGACCGTAGCATCCTCTAGCAGACGAAATCAAGATGGTGGGCACCAGGAGATGAAACCAAGATGGTGACCTCCAGCAGACGAAAACAAGATGGAGGGTGTGACGAAATACTAGCCGGTAATATATCTACCTTGGTATATGTGATGGGAGGTCAGTCTGTCGGTTGCTTCAGTTAAGGAAGGATTAGTCTCCATTTCATTTTGCTCTTGCCAGGTTCGAACCAATGACTCCATAACATAAGTGCATTTTTAAATTAAAAATTTATTAAAATTGTATTATATAAGTTTTTTATAAATTTTAAAATTATTCCTAATTGTTTCTCGATGTGTACGAATTTTCAAAATGGCGGCCGTTACTTCATAATCCATGATGGCGTCCGTGACGTCATAATTCAATATGACGGAATGTTTTATAAAATATTTTTATTAAATTAATTTTGTATTAATTTTAAAATGTTTCGTGAATTAAAACATAAAAACACGGATTCCCAAGACGGCGGGTGTCAATAAAAGTGCAACGTTCCAGAATCCAAGATGGTGGGTGCGATATAAGCAAGGATTTTTATAATTTTATTTTATTTTCAATTTTAAAAAAATAAGTAACTTATATATTTTTCTTAATAAATTTAATTTTTACTCTTAATGGGAATTGAACCGACGATCGAAATCTATTAAGTAACTAAACATTTGAAGTAGGCTATTTTTTATATTTTTTGAATTAAATAAATGGTCAAAAAATAAAGACTTTTTTAAGTTTACAGTCAAGTTCAAGGTCATTCTATGTTGTCGCTAGAGACTTAATGGTGGCTTGGAGATCCGGACTTTAAGCCTTTTTGCGGAATTAAGGTCATTTCTAAGGCAAAAGTCTTTTTAGGTTTCTCTAAATCCGAATATTTGTATTTTGAGCAAAAAATGGGAATTTTTCACTTAAAATAGGCATTTTACCCATAAAATAGGGATTTCTTTTTCACCATTTTAATTTTTTTTGGGGAATATTTTCCATAACAATTGACATTTTGGTGGATTTTGGCCATTTTCGGGTGAATTTTGGCAAATATTGTGTTATTTTTGGACAATTTGAGCAAATTTTGAAGGTCAAGGTATAAGTTCAAGGTCAGGGTTATACTAAATGGCCATATTGAAATCACAATTCAAGATGGCGAACGGGCACCAGGCCCATCAGCCAGATGCCAGTCCCCGGACCCGATACCATTTACTACTACTGAAAAGCAACCGAAATTCTACTAATTAATGAAGCATAACAATTGCGTAAACCTATGTCCCTTAATTTAAAAAAAAAATTTATTTTTTCTAAATTTTATATTAAACGTTTCCGTGTAAAGTAGAAACAGTAATCTTCACAAAAATAGAAAAAAACCAAACCCCTAACAATCCTTATCCTATTTTTCGGGTATAAAAAATTTACAATGAAGAACATACTAATATGTTGCCGCCAGGCAGGGGATACAAGGGAGTTAGTTAGAGCGACACAAGAAAACTGTGTTGTGAGTATATTACGAGTAAATAACATGAAATAATTAAAGAAAACAATAAACTACAACATACTAAAGTTGTCTTCGAACTTTAATATTCGTTCTTAAACTTGTTACGCTTGAATATACAAGCTGGCTGCCAACACAAAAATAAGACATATGTCAGCAGTTACCATAATACATAATATAAAAGCAGATTTACTTATTACAAAATACTTGGAAAGTTTTGAAGTTTCTAACCTCGCTTTACTGTAAGAAACAATAACGAGTCACAATGTATGTACGATAATTAGAACCAAAATATATCATAATCAATATACATATATATAATACACTTTTAACAAAAGAAAAATAACAACACCATATTACGGCACATGTTATTTTAAAAAATGTTATTATACGTTAAACATCTCAAGTCCTAGCCTGCCTTGTGGCTTAAAACAATATTTCCATTAATAGATCCCTCGTGCTATCGGGTCCAATGTGACCGGACACTCGCCTCACACTTGGTAGGTCATCCTTTCCCGGGCGTCACTCTCCGAGTCATCAACGCTGGAGGTTGCGCACCGGCCATCCAGTACTCTGCGCCGTGGATGGACTTCGTTGGTGCATTGTTGTCCTGGAACCTGAAGATCCCTTGACGACCGCGAAGAGAGTTGCGAAGGACAGGCCACGAATCCCCTTGGCCAGACTGTCGCGATGTCCGCACCTGTCACATTCAATTCAGTGTATCGTATCTTCCGAGTGAACACTCCTACTCGATGTGTCTAAACTGGTGTAGACAAGTCTAAGTCGGGAGTTGTCACACACTGCCTTTGTTGGCCTGCTTCTGTCTGACCACACTTTAAATTATGTCACACCTTCCCTTGCCTACAATTTCCCGTACCACTGACCACTGCTCTGGTCCGACTCTGTCTCGGACTTGCTATTACCAAGTGCCTTCCTCAGCAACTTCTCCAACGAGTCTCTCAATCATCACACAGTCGTCATTCTACTCGTTGTTTATGCCTTTGGCACTTGGTCGCTGACAATCTCGTAGCGCTCCGGCGTTGCTCCGCGCGAAATGGGCTAAGTCAAACTGACGACGAAAAATAACTAGGTCCTGTTTCCCCGTCGGAGAGTCTAATTCCAATATCGGAGAAAGTATTTCATTCCTGCATAGTGACGGTCTTCTCGGTGGCCAGGCAAGGCGGCGGCAGGTCTTGTTGTGTCGATGCAGCGCTTCCGTTGTTCGCCGAAGTTCTGCTTCTATCTTAGCGCCGAGGTCCGAAGTTTAAATATCCCTCAGGCTGCCTTCCCGTCTATTCTCTGACCATCCAGAGCCTCGTGGTTACTCCTACTTGAGTCTGGACGACTGGAGGGGAGTGAGGTCATATGGAGAGTTATGTGACAATTCCCCAGTCACGTGGTTACCCATGTCATAGCACTGTTCTGGGTGGGGCGCGCACGCGCTTCTTCAAGTAGTGCGCCTGTGGGGTTGAACACCCGCTACACAACCACGTAGCACGGGGGACGGTTACTTCAGGGGCAAGTCCTTTTGTTGTGGGACGCGAAGTGACCACAACAAATATATGAATTTCATCAAATATAATACAATTTTTTTTAAATCCATTAAATGGTGTTATAAACAATTAAAACTGTCTGGTGAACGCCAAATCTTTTTTTTTTCTCGATACAGGCCGTACTAAATCTTCTGCAGTGACAAGAAAATAATTTTTGTGTCCAAACGAATTCCCGTTTAAATGTTAATTTTGCTGTCACTGATAGCCCATTCGTGGATATAAAAAAAGTACTTTGTAATCATCAAGAAATAGTTAAAGGGTCTATACTGGTAAATTATTTAATTGCGAAAAAAAGATAATTTTTTTTCGGTGTGATAATTTCAAATGTTTAGTTATATAATTATAATTTTTGCGTTAGATTTTATTATAATAGTGCTGATATTTTTAAAATTATTTAAATACTGGGTGGGCCATAAAAAGCGAGCCCAGAAATTTAATTTTATAGTATTTAAAATATCTTAAAAATCGGGGTTAAAATACTCGATTTAATCGTAAATTATGTAGCTATTAATAATAAAGGACACTTTTCTTTATAAAAAATGTGTATTCAGAGATTACAGTTGACTAAAATTCAGGCACAACCACTGGCGATTTTTAAATGTAACATTCACTACCTCGACAATTATTGAGACCATCCTCTTAAAATTTAAAATTATTGTTTTAAATAAGCTAGAAAGAATATATGTGTGGCTGCCAATTCCTTTACACAATCATTATCTTTTTTTTTTTTTTGTAAAATGGAAACGGTTTGTAGTATAGCATAGCCAGTCCTGATACTGTAGTCGGAGTGTGGTGTATGGTGGTGTATTAGCCGTCTAATATTGTGACGTCTAGGCGGCCATCTGGGATGTCCTTGACCTGGGAACTTTATCTTCAAAATTTTAAAAAAATATTACAAAAATGTCATAACATTTGTTAAAATATAAAGTTCCTTCTGCGATATTATGTCATTAACGCTGTTAAGCAAAAAAAAAAAAAAGAAAGTAAAGGAATGTGTACCAAACCACCATCAAAATAAAATAATAAAAACTATAATGCAAAATAAACAGGGCTGGCTTTGAAAAAAACTTCCTTTTATTTATTTAACTGAATCACCAGTCGATCCTTTTATTCTCCTTCTATTTGAGAGTATTAAAGTTCAATAAATTTTCGCCCTCGTGATCGCTTCGAGTCTAATTATACGTAACTTTACTTTGCCCAAACAGGTTCCTTGGCTTTAAATGAACTATTTAATAAAGTACTTAAAATAACATGAGGGTGTAGCAGATGGTAGCGAGAGTGTGGTTTGTTTATAAGCATATCCTGGCGTTATAGGACTACATTCGTTCCTGAAGGAATTTAACAACTTTTTTTTATTTTCTTTGTTAGTTAAAAAATAAGATTATTCCTTATGTAAATGGCTGTGCACTGCGAATTGGCACATAATAGTATCATCTAGCGACATTAAGTTTTATTTTTCAAAATGTTTTCACTTCCCATAGTTAAGGAAAAACTATATCTGTAATTTTTTTGGACAGCATTGTGCTTTTCTTTGGCAGATTTGTTCCAGTTAAGAAGTGTGTGTTGTGTTGTCACATATACGTCCCTGCCCATAGGGCGCTGGCATTTTGGGATCAGTGTTACCAACTTTATTTCTGCTGTTGGCTGCCCTGTCCTTGGCAGTTGCTTGACCCCTGGAGCGCATCTCCGCTCACCGCCGCTCGATGTGTCTTATCGCGTGGACTTGCATCTCTCCATCCACCCCTTAGTTCATTTTTCACTCACCCCGTTCTTTGTCTTCCCCCCCCCCCAAAAAAAAAAAATAGTGAGGGGCACGCAGACGACCTTACTGACATCACAAGGCCGTCACATGTTATCGCGTGCGCCCGCGCCGACCGCTGCGACACTCCCATCCCGCTCTTTTTCCTCTCCTGGTTATCATATATGCGGACTTTCTCCCTCGTGCTATACGTGAGTTAAACGAGTCTTGATTACTTCCCTGTCAGATTGGTGTGACTCAGGGTGCGACCAATTCCTAAAATTTCTTGTAATATGATAAGAGTAAAATAATTTTGAGTTAAAATACTTACGCATTATACAGTGATTAAGCCTAAAGTTAAGAGTAACGCTTCATGCTTAGCGTATTCTGAAACCTCTATGTGTCAGTTGAGTTTAATTTTCGTTTTTCAAGGTATATATCCGCCATATTATAATGATTACTCCAGAGTATCTTTTGAAAGATGAGGCAGCATATGAGCTGTCTCTTTGTGGGCAAACTTCCTTAAGGTGATGCTCAGAAACTGAGAAAAAAATTCAGGGCTGCCGGTCATTAGAATATCCTGCCATCACTGGCGATTTGACATTGGACCCTCTAGAAAAATTGTCATTTCTTGCAGTAAATTTCAATATATCGTCCGCTACACTAATTGCTTGGACAAAATGACAAATAACACCAAAGTATTACGCATTCTTACATGACTTGTCCATGTTACCACTTACATGACTTGAACATGTTTACTAACCACATTGTGGTATCTACCAACATATTAAATGGTGTTTACCTGGAGATTGAAAAATGTCGACAACAAATTCCAGGCCTCACTTATAGGTTGAGAACCAAGCTCGTCTCACTAGAGCAAGCACTTCTCGAGCCTGCAGATAATATTTCCAGTCCCCAATGGCAAATGCCTACAACGAACACGATATCAGTAGACAAATCAAGGGCACGACACCCAAAAGTTACAAAAACAGATCCACAGGCTCTTGCTTCTCCTTTCCCAGTTTCACCACCTATTCAGCCTTCACCACCCCTACCAATTCATTTCCCACCACCCTATTCCCTAACACCCTGCCATTACCTACTCTCACCTACCCATCCTCCCATGTTGTTCCCATCCGCGACTGGCACGGTGCCTGAATCCCACCCAGTCATCTAAATAACCCACACTCGCCCCACTCCCAAGCTTATCTCACACCCCTTCAACCCCTCCCAAAAATGCACCTTCCTCTCCCCTCGGCAACAATCTACAACCCCTACCATCAATTTCAGTCAGCCTTCTCATCGATCCAAACTACCCCTGAATAGCACTTTTCCCCTTTGGCCTTTGGTACTCAAAGCTCACCCCTACCCCAGGCCTTCCCATCCACCTTGGCAGCCACTGTGCCGCAGTCAGTGACCGTGTTACCTTTTCCTTGGTCAGATATACAACTGGCAAAGGTCAGTCCTTTAACCATCTACGATTCATTAGCACCTGCGGTCTACCTCCAACGAAACAACCCCCATCCCTCACAGCCACAAAAAGTTTATCCCGGCCAGGTCCCGATACCTGCAGCCCAAGAATACGAATATCAGGTCTATGGAAAAATTTCCGCCCAGTAGAAAGGTTATTTACCGGTTTCACTGAGACCAGTCGATTAGAAACGACTAAACTGATTGAGATTATATATATCCTGCTTAAATTGGACCAAAAAGATAACATACCTGATAAAAAAATTCGAGGTAATATTCCCCCTAACACAACCACCACTGAGTGAGCGAACCTCAATGACTATAAAGAAAAATTTGACGTTTGACCAGTAGCATGCTGATGAATTGGTTTTTTTTTATTCCATCATGTATGCTCACAAACCTGATGCTAGATTGGTATAACAGACTGAAACATAAAACGAACCCTTGCGACATTATATTTCATATACAAAAGAGGCCGCCCAAGTTCTCTGCCTCCGCATATCCGAGAGAGAGATAGATTCCACAATATTTGATGGCATAAACCCAGCAGAGCACTGACGAGAAGTGTTCCAGGCACGACCACAAATTTTCCAGAACTTGTCCAGCTCTACATTCACAATACCAACGTAAAGTTCGCGGATTTACAGCGAAACTGACAAGTAATACCCAATGACAAACAAAACCCTAAAGCACACACAGAAAATAAAGCTAATAACATTCAACCACAATGTCAAAATTAGCCTAACATTTACCGGGCTGTCAAGTCTACTTACAAACATGAGCAAAAACCTTTTTGTATATACTGTCACAGATCAGGCCACACACTGGAAGTGTGTTGGAGTTAACAGAAATCAAAAATATTCACTACCGAAAAGTCAGTGAGGATTTGGCCCCGAAAAAGGTTTTCTTGGTCACCTATTGCAAACACGCAATTTAATTACTAATGTATCTTTACATCTGAACCAATAAGCAACAAGTCCACAAATTCTAACCAAAATTTTTGTAAACCAAAAGGAAATGACTCCAGAAAAAATTTCAGAAAATCCAAAAACAGAAACCAAAAATTACAGAAAATACCAAAAAGGCCTCAAAGGGCCGAAAACCTAAAATTAGTACAAATCTTCGACAGTAAATAAATAATATAGTCCCCAGACTGCATTGAAAAAACTGCATTAATCCTTAAATACCAGGCAAGAGGACCTGTCAAAATATTTTTACAAAGTTACCCACAGTTTTGCCCTATGCCGAAATCTTAATCTGTAATCACGAAATTCCAGGACTGATTGATACTGGCTCAGTCCACAGCTCTTCTTCGGGTATTACAACAAGAACGTTAGTTCAGATAACTGAACCAATAAACATACAATGCTTTACTGAATTAAAAGTCAACATAGTAAACTTAATTTAAATTGAAATTGATTTGATTTCCTGGATTTTACCATTTCTAGTTTTGCAGGACTTAACAACTGATCTCATTTTTCGATCCAATTTCATAGCCAAAACTGGTTTGGATATTGATTTGCAACTGATAAAATTCAAAATCAAATTTAAGAAAATAATTATTATTTTTGTGTCACTTTAACTAAAGTATCAGTACATACCCAAGATTACCTATAACAAACATATGTAAAACAAATGCTAAACAAGGTGCAAACACAAAGGAAAACTTAACTCATAACAAAATGAGAAAAAAGTAAAAAACACCTACATCGATTAGGTTACTAAAAACATGCCCACAGAGCGAAACAACACCAAGGAACAGAAACAAATACAGTAAAACTATTGCTACCACCGAACCATGTACATAATTTAGCAGGGACACATGCAAAACTTCCAAATAAATTTTTCAGTTTAAAAATTATGAAAGTGACATTACAAAACTGAAACAAAAATATAAATAATAACACAATTTAACAACACAATATTGACATAACAGAAAATCAATAACTGTTTGGTTCAAATTCTGTTTTTTGAAGTCACATCAAATAATGAAACACAAAAATAAATACTATTATTATATATTATAATAACAAATAATATATTAATTTTTTTAATATAAAAAATTTCACAAAAAATTCATAGTTAGAAAATTAACTGTATTTTATTACATCGCAACAATTTCTTAAACCAAAAAAATGTTTATAGCATAATAAAAATTATTTAGGGTAAAAACCTTTAGAAAAGTAATTTATCACTCTCTCTTGAAAATTAAATAAAGACAAAATATTACAATAAACTGGAAACCACATTATACTACCATTATTGTGATATGCTTTCAATTGCTGGGCTCTCATCCGTTGCAGCATACCACAAACCACATGAAATTTATGAAGACACCACCACCAGTGAAATTCCCAGACATGCAGAATCATTTAAATTTACCATACTGTGTTAATATAGATTTTAAATTAAAATTTACATTAGTAGTTTTAAAAAAAAATATTAAGTGAGATAACATAGTAAACATAATGCCAATTGCAAACAAATATTAATAGGTGGAAGTGAAAAGGGTTATAATATAAAAAAAATTACTCATAAAAAAAGAACACACAAATATCGGATTGAAGCTGATAGTTATAATTGGCCTTTTAAAATATAATACGAAGTAATATTATCAAACAGGTTAACAACACATATTATACCATCATTGAGTATTAGGACTTGGTGACGAGCTCGCCTATAACTAGATATATTAATAACTACAAATCAAAACAGGTTGATTAACAAAATTAGGTAAAGACAAAATATTTAAATAGGTAGTTGATTAAAAAATTTTAATATTCTTCTTTCAATGGTTTCTTGACAGTTGATATTGGCCAACAAAAGTTAATTGCAGTAAAGATAATTCTTCATAGATTTCAAAGTTAAAGTTTAATAGTCAAAATATTTATATTAAGTACAAAAACAAATGAGCAGCAGTTGCTGTTGACACATATAGGTTACATAAACTTATAAAATAATTTTCATTATATTTCTGGCCTTTACTGAAGTGATGTGCGATTCTGTTAACTATATTTCACTCTCTGTAAAACCAAAGTCAAGATGATACCAAAGATGCGAAATGCTATAAATAAAATAGACACAGGATTAACATCAATTCTCACAATATTTATCATAGTATACCTTTTACCATAGACTAAACTTACACAAAATTGCGGTTAATATTAAGATGTTACCTGATAATATAAATTTTTACATCAGCACCAAAAAAATGTGTAGAAGATAGTAGAAATTAATTTTAAAAGGGTAAGGTAGGTCGTTTTCATTTGGCAGAGCAGAAAACAGAGTTAACTACAAGAAGCCACGTAGCATCTTAGCCTTGCAGCCTTAAAGTCTTATAGACTTTTAGCTTAGTAGCCAGATAGCCCTTGTTGCCGTGTTACCTCGTATCCTCGCAGGCTTATAGTCTCATAAACTTGTAACTAAATGGAGCCTCTCAGTCTAGTATCCAAATGTTGATGGTCCAGTTATGCCTAGGGCAGCAGGAGCCGGCGACAGTTGGAGAGAGAGACTTTTAGAAGTGAAGACAGATTGAGGCATTGTATTATATCGCATATTGAGACCTGGGAACAGATCGTATCACTGCAACGAAAATGTATCCCTATAACCAGATCGAATCCCTGTGGAAAGAACGTATACCAGCGACGAAATCGTAACCTTGCGATGAGATCGTATCCCTGTACCCAGATCTTATTTCTGTAACCAGATTGTATATCTGCGAAGATATCGTATCCCTGCGACGAAAACTTATCACTGTTGCCAGATCGTATTCCCGTGTCAAGAATGTATTCCCGCTCATTTGAATGTTCGTGCACATGTGCGTCCTTTTCGTTAAATGTGCTTCTTTTTGTCTAATTTTCGTCAAAATGTACATCCTTTTCGTTAAATTTACTTCCTTATCGAATTTTTGGTCAAAAGCGCGTCCTTTCCGTTAAATGCGTGACCTCTCTATACATGGCATATTCGGTGTGAATATTGTGTGTTCATTATGTGTTAGATGTGTACATTGTATGTTTGGTGTGTATACATTGCATGTTTGGTGTGTACATTGTGTTGTCATTGAGTAATCAGTGAGTGTTAATTGAATGTTCAGTGTGTACATTGTATGCCTATTGCATGTTCATTACATGTTCATTGCCTGCCATGTAAGTGTAATACATGGTTATTTCTTTTGGTGAATACTTTTTTTTTAATGTTGTTTTGTCTCGCATATTATAAATGGTTCTTGTTTTGACTAGCATATTATTCGATCGGTACTTGGTATATAAGCAAGTCCCAGCCAAAGGAATTTCAGTTTGTTACGGGCTACGATGGTATAAGGATTACCTTGTTTAACTCATCAGATACATGTCACGTAATAACAGTAGTATATAATAGGGCATCTGGGGACTGGCTTCTGGCTGTGGTGCCTGGTGCCAAGCCACATCTCTGACGTCACGTCCATCTGTGATGTCACGGCGGCCATCTTGGATGAGCGTAACGGGACACAGCGTAATGGGACAAGTAGAACCGTGACCATGACCTTGACCTCGGTGGCCATCTTGGATCCACCATCTATAAATCGAGAGCCCCACTCATTACGATGAAATTTTCGTCCCTGTCGCCATATTGATTTTTTCTGTTCCACTGGAGGCCGCCATCTTGTATGAGCGTAACGGGACACAGTGTTATGGGACACATCGTAACGGGACACAGCGCAATGGGACAAGTAGATCACGGCGGCCATTTGGATCCGCCATTTTAAATGACGTCATTATGTTTTCTCGAATATTCCGGCGTTGTGTTTTCCGCCATATTCGATGATGACGAAACCGTTGCAATTTCCGTTACAGTCGCCATCTTTAACTTTTTTATTTATTATCCGATTTTAATGAAAATTTTTTAAAATTTATAAAAAAATTAACTTAGTAAAATTTTTATGAAAAAAATTAAAAAATTGTACTTTTACGACACGGAGTTCGGAGTCCTCGGTTCGAACCCGGTGAGGGCAAAAAAATAAAAATGACGAACGATCCTTCCCCCGCGGTGGCTGCTGGCATACTGACACCCAGCACTTTTTTCAAAGCATATATATCGTCAACTGGTATGATGTCATGTCCGCCATCTTGTCTTCGTCCGCTGGAGATCACCATCTTGTTTTCGTTCGCTAGAGTGTGCAGATACCATGTTAGTATAATTATCTGGTCACCACACCTTTGACCGTTACCTTGAACTTTGACTTTGACCATGACCTTGATCTTTGACCTTGACCTTGAACTTTGACCTTGACCTTGAAATTTGACTTTGACCTTGACCTTGAACTTTGAGCTTGAAATTCGACCTTGAACTTTGACCTTGACCTTGAAATTTGACCTTGACCTTGAAATTTGACTTTGACCTTGACCTTGAAATTTTACCTTGACCTTGAATTTTGACCTAGACCTTAACATTGACTTTGACCTTGAAATTTGACTTTGTCCTTGAAATTTGACTTTTTCCTTGTCGACCATCATGGATCCGACATTTTATGTTCAGTACATGCTACCATGAGCTACCACCTGCTGAAGTACGCCAACTTGTGTGTGTGTGTACATGTATTATAGAGTACATTTCCATCTGGATAATTTTATTCTAACCCGCTACAGTGCAGTAATCATTTATTACGGAGGTGCCCCCGCCATCTTTAAATGCGGCCGCCATCTTGAAATCATGTAATAATGTAGCTAGAAAAGCGGGAAAAAATCCAAAATTCACCAAACAAATCACTCATTAACTTACGTATCGATTCGATCCGCTCCAGTCCTTGGTTCGATCCTCGATCGATGGAATAATGTTTAATTTTATGAAAAAAAATAATAATTCCAACAAACCATGTTCAACATTCTTAAAGAGACTTAAAATCCTCTACTACCAACTTCCCATCAGACATCAAGACCACCATATTGGAAATTCGTAATTGTAAAGCTAGAGATTCGGGAAAAAGTTAAAAATTCATTAAATAAATTTGTAATCTATATACTGATTGATTGATCGACTAAGGTCCTTGGTTCGATCCCTGGCCGATACAAAACAACTTTAATTTTAAAAAAGTACCAGAAAAGTGTAAGGTTCAAGAAATAAAACACCACAAAGTCTTTTACAAACATAATATTTATTACACAATTTCTATCCTACTACAGAATTACTTGCGAAAGCCAGCAATCTTATAAACATTTAGCCCTGCATAGACGTTTAACGACTACTTCTTAGCTCCAACAGCACCAAATGCTCCAAATGGCTCCAACAGCTCCAAATGGCTCAAAATGCTCCAAACGGCCTCAAAATGGCTCCAACAGCTCCAAATGCTCCAACTGCCTTTTCTTTCAACAGCTCCAATTATATTGGGCTACAATGCTACGAGTCTAAAATACTACGAGGCTACAAGGCTACGAGTCTAAAAGGATCTAGCTGGTTCCGAGTTATACATGGCTGCGAGACTGCATGACTAAAAGACCGCATGGTTTCCTATGTGTGTACTGTGTGTACGTTCCGTTTCCTATGTGTACTGTGTAATCATTACATTTATTGCGTGTAAATTGCATGTATTGCGCGTGCATTGCGTACATTGCGTGTTGGAGCCGAGTAGACTTGTATCCTTGTAGCTTCATAGACATGTAGTTTCGTAGCCATGCGGTCTTTTAGTCATGCAGTCTCACAGCCATGTTTAACTCAGAACCAGCTAGATCCTTTTTGATTCGTAGCCTTGTAGCCTCGTAGTCTCTTAGACTCGTAGCATTGCAGCCCAATATCACTGGAGCTGTTGAAAGAAAAGGCAGTTGGAGCATTTGGAGCTGTTGGAGCTGTTGGAGCCATTTTGAGGCCGTTTGGAGCATTTTGAGCCATTTAAAGCTGTTGGAGCCATTTGGAGCATTTGGTGCTGTTGGAGCTAAGAAGTTGTCGTTGCACGTCTATGCAGGGCTAAATGTTTATAAGATTGCTGGCTTTCGCAAGTGATTCTTTAGTAGGATAGAAATTGTGTAATAAATATTATGTTTGTAAAAGACTTTGTGGTGTTTTATTTCTCGAACCTTAAACTTTTCTGGTACTTTTTTAAAATTAAAGTTGTTTTGTACCGGGCAGGGATTGAACCAAGGACCTTAGTCGATCTAATCAATCAGTATATAGATTACAAATTTATTTAATGAATTTTTAACTTTTTCCCGAATCTCTAGCATTACAATTACGAATTTCCAATATGGTGGTCTTGATGTCTGATGGGAAGTTGGTAGTAGAGGATTTAAAGTCTCTTTAAGAATGTTGAACATGGTTTATTGGAATTATTTTTTTTTTCATAAAATTAAACATTATTGCATTGATCGAGGATTTAACCAAGGACTGGAGCGGATCGAATCGATATGTAAGTTAATGAGTGATTTATTTAATGAATTTTGGATTTTTTCCCGCTTTTATAGCTACATTATTACATGATTTCAAGATGGCAGCCGCATTTCAAGATGGCAGCCGCATTTCAAGATGGCGGGGGCACCTCCGTAATAAATGATTACTGCACTGTAGCGGGTTAGAATAAAATTATCCAGAGGGAATTTTACTATATAATACAAGTACACACACACACACAAGATGGTGTACTCCAGCAGGCGGTAGCTCCTGATAGCATGTACTGAACATAAAATGTCGGATCCATGATGGTCGACAAGGACAAAGTCAAATTTCAAGGTCAAGGTCAAATTTTAAGGTCAAGGTCAAATTTCAAGGTGAAGGTCAATTTTCAAGGTCAAGGTCAAATTTCTAGGTCAAGGTAAAATTTCAATGTCAAAGTCAAAGTTCAAGGTCAAGGTCAAATTTCAATGTCAAGGTCAAAGTTCAAGGTCAAGGTCAAAGTTCAAGGTCAAGGTCAAAGTCAAAGTTCAAGGTAAAGGTCAAAGGTGTGGTGACCAGATAATTATACTAACATGGTATCAGCACACTCTAGCGGACAAAAACAAGATGGTGATCTCCAGCGGACGAAGACAAGATGGCGGACATGACATCATACCAGTTGACGATATATATGCTTTGAAAAAAAAGTGGTGGGTGTCAGTATGCCAGCAGCCACCGCGGGGGAAGGATCGTTCGTCATTTATATTTTTTTGCCCTCACCGGGTTCGAACCAAGGACTCCAAACTCCGTGTCGTAAAAGTACAATTTTTTAATGTTTTTCATTAAAATTTTATTAAGTGTTTTTTTTTATAAATTTTAATTTTTTTTTCATTAAAATCGGATAATAAAAAAAGTTAAAGATGGCGACCATAACGGAAATTGCAACGGTGACGTCATCATCAAATATGGCGGAAAACACAATGCCGGAATGTTCAAGAAAACAAAATGATGTCATCCAAAATGGCGGATCCAAAATGGCCGCCGTGATCTACTTGTCCCATTGCGCTGTGTCCCGTTACGATGTGTCCCGTAACGCTGTGTCCCGTTACGCTCACACAAGGTGGCGGCCTCCAGTGGAACAGAAAAAAATCAATATGGCAACTGGGACGAAAATTTCATTATAATGAGTGGGGCGCTCGATTTAAAGATGGCGGATCCAATATGGCCACTGAGGTCAAGGTCATGGTCACGGTACTACTTGTCCCATTATGCTGTGTCGCGTTACGCTCATCCAAGATGGCCGCCGTGACATCACAGATGGACGTGACGTCAGAGATGTGGCTAGGCACCAGGCACCACAGCCAGAAGCCAGTCCCCGGATGCTCTATTATATACTACTAATAACCTTTTTAAATATCTTGATGGCATCATTGCCATTTTTAACAGCCAATTCGATGGAATTTGTAACATCATCTACGGGAACCGTGACGGCTGCGACGACGATAGTGAAGCAGATCCCATTGGGAACGTTGACGACGAAAGCGAAGACCTTGATAGAAACTGTAACTTCGATAACTAGAACCCTGGTGGCAGCGATGTCAATGGCAGTGGAGACCTCGACATCAATAGAGACCACGATGGCAGCGAGGCCTATGGCGATGCAGAACTCGATGGAATGTGTACTATCACCATCGACAACATTAGAGAAGATGTCAACAGGTGTGGTTCCACCAACAGAAGTGATTTTAATGCCTACATTGCTTACTACTGAGGAAACCACGATGAACGACGTTTCGCCCTCAATGGAGACTTCAATGGCTGGTGATTCTTCAACAACTATCGAGCATCGATGTCGTTACTGTGACAAGATAGTAGGTAAGTATAGTAGGTCCTGGTGCACCGGTGGGTGGTGGGGGATTCAGGGATTCGAGGCGGCCATCTTGGATTACGTCACTTCCGGCCGCCATCTTGGATTACGTCACTTCCGGCGGCCATCTTGGATTACGTCAATTCCGGCGGCCATCTTGGATTACGTCACTTCCGGTGGCCATCTTGGATTACGTCACTTCCGGCGGCCATCTTGGATTATGTCACTTCCGGCCACCATCTTGGGTTACGTCACTTCCGGCGGCCATCTTGGATTTGACTTTAACCTTTGACCCCGACGACCATTTTGTTTTCTAGAACATTCCACCTTATTATGACGTCATGTACGCCATCTTGAAAATCCTTATTTATTATCCGATTTTAATTAAAAAAAATAAAAATTAATAATTTAATTTTAATTAAATGTTACAATTATCTAGCACCACACTCCTATACATTACGATTACATCATCGAACACCCCGCTCATCCCTGTCGCAATTTTTCGTAACACCACCATCTTTAAAATAAATATATTATAAAAACAATAATCTAAACCATTATAGTCTGCTGGAGGCAGCCATCCTGGATTCCGCCATATTGATTTCATCCGATGATGTCATCACCATCCTAAAGCACCTTAGTGTATGTAAGGCCGACTTTCTATCCCGTACCAATGTTGTTATGATCCTTATAGACCATAAAATCCTCAGTCATTTTGTTGTTGTGACAACCATTTATTCTTAAAGGCATAATCATTTACAGGTTTTAACTAAAATATATGTTATCAATACTATCGTTGTGGATGCGTTAGTTAAAGTAATGATAATTTTAAAACATTTATTACTCCATATTAGCTGACCAGAAATTTTTCAGAGTCCTAACTCACAAGTAATAATCTCTTCTCATGTTTGCGTACTCGTGTTTTAAAAGCTGCATGGAAGCAGATATTTTAAATGTTTGGGTATATATCCATCTCCCTCCCCTAAAATTTTTAATGAAAGAAAAAAAACAAGCAGCTTTAATCGTTCACGAGAATATTATGCTACAAACAAAAATACCGATTCACATTTGTACAGTATTAGATGATCCCCTATCTTCACGAGAGAGACCACATCCGACACATAACATTTTACGTTTCAACTTAATGTGTGATCGCTACAGTGTATATGATGCAGTTACAACACTCACCTCAGCCATTACCTACTGTCGCTACGAGCAAAAGCCATTACCTACTGCCACTACGAGTTGCACTTCATATCAAATGAAAAAAGTATTTTTTTTTTTATGTCGTGGCAAGAAGTCGAAGTAAATAAAATATCAAAATAATATTTAACACTATTTAATAAAAAAAAACACACAATCCTTCGCACCATCTTCTCCCCCTTGTTAACAGAAGGCGTTACCGACCCTCTTCACAACACCCCGCTCCGCAGTACTTTCCATACTAGCATCAAATACTTTGCCCACACAACTATACAAGCACCACACAGCTCCAAAGTCCTCCACAGTCAGAGTGGAGGTGTTCACAGGTACATCTGCGATGTCTTCCCTGGACTCTTCGTCTTCATCCATCGCAAGAGCTTCTTCCCGTCCGCTAGCCTCCTGACAGCACGCATAGAACTCATCCTCAACAATCTTCTCATAGGTGGCCCGACACATCTTACTAGCTCTGTTGATAACTACGAATGATACATCCTAAGGCTGCAATTGTTCAACTGTCCCCACCCCTCTACCCTTTCTATTGCAGTCCTGTTCGTGCGTGCCAAGCACACTCTTCACTGACGCACGGCCTTTGACGTCAGCAGACCTACCCCCTCCCCCTCCCCCTGAACCATCCACACCCCAAATATCTGCGTCATTTAGACCTGTCGCCACGCGTCCCCAGCGTCCTAATACCATTTTAAGCACCTTCGACGAACATTCCGACCTCTGGTAACTAGTGAAAAGTTTCAAACAACACATGAATAAATACATTTTTTATTTATTTTAGACTTGCATTTATTGATATAAAAATTTACAACATTTCAAAACATTAAAATTTATATGGCATCAGTAGATTTTATCCAACTGATTTTCACATTTATCGAATCCTAGCCACTTCACAAACAAGGCATCATCTTTCTAATCTATCAATTTTTCTATTTAATAATCGCTTGGGTACTTGGTAGGCTGAATTTATTCCCCATAGAATCCGCCACGTATCACCGAACCTCGTAAATCTTCCAAGTAGTAACATCACGGAATATTTATATCGACCATTTATAAATACACACAAAATATTCAATTTTAGCTCTAAGTTTTATCACGCCTAGTTTATTTGCATCAAAATAAACAGTTTCCAGGAGTGAGTTATCTTTTACATTAACAGGCACCATGCCAGTTTTTCTGTATTTTCTGTAACATGTAAATCCACATAATATAACTCCCTTTTGCTGCGAACTCCCTTCACATGACTTCCTTTAGAGCATGAATAAATCATTCATCCACCCATCCTTTATCTCGGTGAACATATAGTTTAATTATTTATTTCGAACAAGGCTACAATACTTCTTGGCTACAAAGCTACAAGGTACAAGGTTCCAATCGGCTACGTGTCTACAATACTACCAGGCTACAAGACCACGAGGCTACAAGAATACATCAAACACATAGAAAAAAATCTGGGTATAAAAATACCAACTCAGCAAATTTAAAGCTTACTGTAGAGCCGAAACACCCCTGAAATATGTATTTTATGCTTCCTACAAGACCAAGGGGTTTTGAACCATTAAATATTCAGCCCTGGCTACAGACTTGACAACAAACATTCAATGAAACGGACACACATTTGGGTAAAACATTCAACTCAGTAGGATACTAGGATACATTAGTTAAAATACTAAAGGAAACGATAGAATCCAGCTCAAGCCGGCTACAATGCCTCCATCCACATTTGGCTCCAAATGATTTCAGCACGTACCCGCCACAATTGCCAGAAATACGTTATTATGACTCTCCATTTTGTTAGTCATTTATTACGAATTTTACATCTTTAAGTTAGAAGTTGTACTACGAGAACCCAACCTCAGCTAGAAATTAGATTACAATAAATAAAACAAACTTTTTTATCCAAAGTATAATTTGGGTTTTCACTTTTATACACATGCAGACAAAACAAGTTGTTATTGTATGTAGCATACATTTCTTATTTCACGAAGTATAGAGCATAATTGTTTGGTATTGGGTAAATTTTCTTCATTTTTGCGAGGCAAGTAGAAGTCTTAACCTATCTACCAATAGGTTAGAATATTTCCATGTGTCATAATAAATATCTTCGGCTTCTAACATCTTACGTAAATTTTCATTACTAATACTTTTAAGACCTCTAAAGTTCCGTTTTTAATACCAGCCTCAAAGCCATTAAAATTGTAATCACCCCACTGACCATCATAAGCCTAATCTGAATAATTTAGTTTAATAAGTCGTTTCCATCATTTTGGTCTCAACACTTTATCACAGTATTCGATCTTGTGACCTTCAAGTTCTTAATAATAGTCTTAGTTCTTGTAAGCTTCAGGTGAATCATAGCAGTCTTCGACCTTTTCAGCTTTAGGCTGTTCTATAGTGCTCTCAATTTCATGGAGGCGACTAGAACTTGGTGTAATTTTTTTAATTCCCCATGAAAATGCTACTTTCTTCGTTAACTTTTAATTCCAAATAATTAACAAGACCTGGGATAGTACTATTAGAATCATCATCTTCACATTTCTCGTGATCATTATAGTCGTCTAATATTTTGCTACCATTTCACTTCCTTGCTTTTATAGACACACAATTCTTAACATTAACCAGACCTCAAGGAGGGAGAGAATCATGTTACAAACGAGTGTTTCACGGCTGTACTTAGCCTATTTAACGAATGAGTAATGGATATTTTTATTCAAGTACCACCTGATTAAAATGCGGAAATTTCTTATTTGGTGTCAGGAAATCACAATACAAACGGATATCTCTCAATATATTCCAAGACCAATACAAAAAATAAAACTCAATAAAAGATGTATGACTCAAGAAAATCTGGAAGCACATTCCATTAAATTAATTTATTAACTCAGAATCATTCCTCTAAAAGAATACAGACGTGTTTTTTACTAATGTGAACACACATTTTAAACACTAATACTCATATTTCAAACACAATTCATCATATTTCAAACACATCTCAGCATATGTCAAACAATTATCCACACAATTCACAAAAACCGCATATTTCAAGACCAAGAACAGAAGTTTGAAAGATGATCTTTTCTCTTCTAGAGCGACTCGTGATGTTACAATCATCTGGTTTTCGTCGATGCTATAGATGTTTATGCAGGCACGAGGATTCTGTTTCTCGAACAGAGGTATCTGGCGAAGTGGATTGGGAAACTCGTTGTTAGTGAAGTTGAACTTCCCCTCCAAGTCATTGTAACACTGATTAACATGCTCAGATGCTCACCCGCATTTAACTTGACCAGAATTGCACACTTAAAACATATGTGCTCAGTATTTACAGATTGACCACCGCATATTTTTCTTTGATGCAGGTAGGTATTTCGATGTAGGAGCTAGCTCGAAGTGGATCAAGCTTGTTAATGTGTAGTTGTAGTCGCCATAAAAAGACCATCCGGACCCCTTTCATAATTAGTATTCTTCCTCTTTACATATCTTAAAGATGTATTCAGTAATGACATCCTCCACTTCACGAACTGCAAAGAGTGGAACATTCGTGGTTTTGAAGGCCCTCTTGTCTTCACACGTACCCATTGGCTTTTCACAATTGCACTCAAGCACGATGTAATACTTGAGTGGACCATCCTCTTAAATTTCCTCTAGAAGTTGGCTTATTAGTTTAGCCTTGATAGAGTCCAAGTATGTACATGTGTCCTTGACAGAACTGGTATTATTTTCTACCACACAAGTCTTCAAGTTACCCCAGATTCCCACTTCTGCAATGATGAAGTCGTGGATGTTGGCCAAAACCCGCCTCTGTCACCAGCAATGTTCGTCTGGTGCTTGGCTTAGGTATGACTACAGGCTTAAGCGCGGTCATTCTCTGCTTCTTAGTTGATAGTGGATCAGGACCCTTGCACACTTTGGTATGTGCTTTCAACTTACCAGCCCTGGCGAACACTTTAGCATAGTTCCCACAAGAATACATTTTATGGCTAGGGGTGAGACCGCAAGCCGTCTTCTCATGATGTGTGTCATGGCTGGAGTTTTCGGAGGTTTTGAAGCAGAAGCTACACCAGGTGACTGAAGTCGTAAGGGCAGCACCAGTACATGTTGTAAGATATTACCGCAATTTATCACTGCGAGCAACCATCTTTCCACACAGATGACACTGCTTGAGGTCATGCTGCTGGTTGTCAGCACACTGACGTTAATAACGGTAGCAGTTATTAGCTGCCGTATAGGTAGCAGGGCAGAAACGTCATTTCTGCATGGTTGATGTCATCACAACAATCGGTAGTCTGTGCTCAATGCACGTAACACACGAAGGAAGCCCGACGTACGGAGAACTATAACAGAAGTCTTAAGAAAACAATGTAGCTACCCATTACATGAAAATGTTTGCATACATAACTTCAAACCTACAAACTACAGCTTCAACAAACCAATCCTTAAGTTAGCAATACCTTACCCCGAAAAAAATCTAAAAAATCACTAAAATGTTAAAGTACTGTAACTGACAAGTTACACAGAAGTAGTCAAAAAATATTCAAAGTCCTGGTAACTGGTAACTTTTACAAATTTTTAAGTACAGAGAAGCATTTAGCTGAAAAATATTCAAAGTCCACACAACCCTCTCCACACAAATCTTTAAGTACAGTGAAGCATTACCTGAAAATATTCAAAGCCCTATTTAGTTACATTTTCAAACAAAATATTAAGTACACAGCAGCATTTAGCTCGAAAATATTCAAAGTCCACACAACTCCCTCTCCACACAAATGTTTAAGTACAGAGAAGCATTAAACTGAAAAATATTCAAAAGCCCGCACAGCCAACTTTTCACTCAATAGTTTTAAGTACACAGAAGAAGCTAGCAGAAAAAAATTTTCAAAGTTCTGATAGCTAACAAAATTATTTAAAAGATCATATAGATAGCTATCTAAAAAAGGAAAAAAATGAATACACAGCCTCAAATCCACTCATTTACACGAAATCCAAAAAATTAACCCACAAACTACAACTAATCATACTACCCCTCAATATAACAAAGAAGCCCCTTGCTTGAAACCAATCAAACCTAAAAATTGTTTTAATTTTAGCACAAAACGTAGCTCATGTGCAGGTTTTCATAACAATTCCTGAGTTTCGGTAGGTCTGTGATGTGTGAAGGGGTACGGGGTAAAAACATGTAGCAACCATGCAACAAGTATGATTAACCTCTATAGCTTGGACCAAGTACAACCACTTTTGGCTTTGCCAATTAGAGATGAGGTCGCGAGGTACTTTCACAATCATGACTCATCTCTCAAAAATGTCTGAGAGCCTGAGCTATCCACAACAGTCTCAAGCAATTCACAGCATTGTGGACCCATGAGTCCGTCAGCACACAACCATTATCTACACACACAGTTAAACTTCTACATGTCAATACTTGACATGGTAAATGTTATAGTTGTGAAAGGAAATAGTTAGAAAAATTGAAATCCAATACTTTTTTGGATTCAGAACATACACATACATGTGTGCAACTAAGCATGGGACTTGAGCGAAAACATTAGTTGCTCACGAAACATTTTGTGTAAATAACTTCATACCTACAAACCCACATTAAATCCATAATTCATAGTGATAAATTATCAAACCAACCCACAACACCATCATATTAATCCGTACATTAGCATATTGCAGCTACCCGCACCACCCTTAGAATTCAATCTAACATAAAAATCACTCAAATACCACCAATGTAAAAATTACAAGTCGAAAAATTATGCATGAGTTCAAGTATGGAGGTGATCTCATCCATATGAGTATAGGCTCCTACACAAAAAGAAACATTTAAATGTATCACCCCCGGCCACCAAATCATTTAGACCATCCCAAGACACATATAATATCTCTTATGCTGCCATTATTCTGAAAATCACAAGATTCTTTGTTTTTAACACCAGCTATATAGTCATTATCCTCATCATCTTCTCTGATATCAACGACACAGCCATCATCATGATCAACATACTCATCCAGATTGTTATCATATTTCGTAATCCTAGGCATCGAAGCTTCTTCTTTGTATTGAAACATTCTTTATAAGTGTCCATCAATTCTCCAAGTTCGAAGGCTCCGGAGAAATTGGCTGAAACATATTCTCACTATTCAAAATAATGATACTTCCACCATCTTCGGTCTTCCTTAAACCTTCAACATCCTTAATTTCAAGTTCTTTGTCGAGATCAGAAGAGCTACGAACATTCATCCCAAGGAATAACATTCATCAGTGAGCATAACTTTACAAGTCTTACAATGTCTTTTTAAGCTCTCTCTTAGAACAAAATACCTGTCACACCGATCAAAACTTAACATTTTATATAGTTGGTTTTTGACATCATTCCTTCTCAATGTAAAACCCCTGTCACAATAACAACACCAGTGACCTTTTCATGACGTTAATAGCACCGATCCAGAATCCATATTAGTTTCTACGACAAATGTCAGAAGCAACCTGAAAGTTAAACGCAAACACTAAACTTAAATAGAGCATTAAAATAAACTATCAGCGAGAGTTAATTCCGAATTTTAAATAATACATGGTTAAGTAGTTCCGCTTATCACCAACATATTTTGCAACATACCGATTTAAAGTTATTAATTATTTATTTCTAATGAAGTAAACCTTATACAAAGTACATAATATTAGTTAAGTAAACATAAATGTTACCCACATATGACTACAAATGTAGTCAATTCGGCAGCAAATGTAACCAATTTTCTCCATCTGTCTACAAATGTACCCCTGCAGCCTATGTATTCCGATCTTCAACCCACTTCGTTTCAGAGTATGATGGGTGCATTCATACTGTTTATAAAGATATGTTATTATGTAGCATGCAGGATGTATACTTGGTGTTCGCAAGAGAAGTAAGGATTCGATAGGTCTCAAGGGAAAGAAAATCAAATTTGGGTTGTCCTCATAACAAGCTACCTTTTGCTTATATGTAACAAAATAGTGAATTTTAATCAAGTGTCATTGTTATTTTCATTTGTTTAAACTAACCGAAATTCTCAGCACATAACCAGTCACATGTAGAAATAATCTTACTATGGTGGATTATTACCACAGAATTCACTGAAAAATGCTATGTGAGAATCAATTTTATTTCTAAATAAGGTCACATTCGCCAGTTCTAAGAGTGAACATTATGGAGGATGTGTACTTGGTGTTCGCAAGAGAAGTAAGGATTCGATAGGTATCAAGAGAAAATCATCAAATTCTTGTCAGGTAAAAAAGCATAAGCACACGAGAAAAAAAAATTCTGACACAGTAAAATTGAAGCAAACGTAGAAATCCATCGAAATTTCACGTGAAAAAATAGGAGCACTCAGAGAAAACCATTAGGGAGAAGATGTCGTTTATAAACATCATATATTATCAATTTTTTTTAAAAGTTTAAATTTAATCCTGCTTAAGCAAAGAGTTCACAAGCTGACTTGTGCTAGAACTCTCATGTTGCTTAAACAAAGAGTTCACAAGCTGACTTGTGCTAGAACTCTCATGTTGCTTAAACAAAGAGTTCACAAGCTGACTTGTCCCAGAACTCTCATGTTGCTTAAGCAAAGAGTTCACAAGCAGACTTGTGCTAGAACTCTTTGCTTAAGCAGGATTAAATTTGAACTTTTTAAAAAAATTGATAATATATGATGTTTATAAACGACATCTTCTCCCTAATGGTTTTCTCTGAGTGCTCCTATTTTTTCACGTGAAATTTCGATGGATTTCTACGTTTTTCTTCAATTTTACTGTGTCAGAATTTTTTTTTCTCGTGTGCTTATGCTTTTTTACCTGACAAGAATTTGATGATTTTCTCTTGATACCTATCGAATCCTTACTTCTCTTGCGAACACCAAGTACACATCCTCCATAATGTTCACTCTTAGAACTGGCGAATGTGACCTTATTTAGAAATAAAATTGATTCTCACATAGCATTTTTCAGTGAATTCTGTGGTAATAATCCACCATAGTAAGATTATTTCTACATGTGACTGGTTATGTGCTGAGAATTTCGGTTAGTTTAAACAAATGAAAAAAACGATGACACTTGATTAAAATTCACTATTTTGTTACATATAAGCAAAAGGTAGCTTGTTATGAGGACAACCCAAATTTGATTTTCTTTCCCTTGAGACCTATCGAATCCTTACTTCTCTTGCGAACACCAAGTATACATCCTGCATGCTACATAATAACATATCTTTATAAACAGTATGAATGCACCCATCATACTCTGAAACGAAGTGGGTTGAAGATCGGAATACATAGGCTGCAGGGGTACATTTGTAGACAGATGGAGAAAATTGGTTACATTTGCTGCCGAATTGACTACATTTGTAGTCATATGTGGGTAACATTTATGTTTACTTAACTAATATTATGTACTTTGTATAAGGTTTACTTCATTAGAAATAAATAATTAATAACTTTAAATCGGTATGTTGCAAAATATGTTGGTGATAAGCGGAACTACTTAACCATGTATTATTTAAAATTCGGAATTAACTCTCGCTGATAGTTTATTTTAATGCTCTATTTAAGTTTAGTGTTTGCGTTTAACTTTCAGGTTGCTTCTGACATTTGTCGTAGAAACTAATATGGATTCTGGATCGGTGCTATTAACGTCATGAAAAGGTCACTGGTGTTGTTATTGTGACAGGGGTTTTACATTGAGAAGGAATGATGTCAAAAACCAACTATATAAAATGTTAAGTTTTGATCGGTGTGACAGGTATTTTGTTCTAAGAGAGAGCTTAAAAAGACATTGTAAGACTTGTAAAGTTATGCTCACTGATGAATGTTATTCCTTGGGATGAATGTTCGTAGCTCTTCTGATCTCGACAAAGAACTTGAAATTAAGGATGTTGAAGGTTTAAGGAAGACCGAAGATGGTGGAAGTATCATTATTGTGAATAGTGAGAATATGTTTCAGCCAATTTCTCCGGAGCCTTCGAACTTGGAGAATTGATGGACACTTATAAAGAATGTTTCAATACAAAGAAGAAGCTTCGATGCCTAGGATTACGAAATATGATAACAATCTGGATGAGTATGTTGATCATGATGATGGCTGTGTCGTTGATATCAGAGAAGATGATGAGGATAATGACTATATAGCTGGTGTTAAAAACAAAGAATCTTGTGATTTTCAGAATAATGGCAGCATAAGAGATATTATATGTGTCTTGGGATGGTCTAAATGATTTGGTGGCCGGGGTGATACATTTAAATGTTTCTTTTTGTGTAGGAGCCTATACTCATATGGATGAGATCACCTCCATACTTGAACTCATGCATAATTTTTCGACTTGTAATTTTTACATTGGTGGTATTTGAGTGATTTTTATGTTAGATTGAATTCTAAGGGTGGTGCGGGTAGCTGCAATATGCTAATGTACGGATTAATATGATGGTGTTGTGGGTTGGTTTGATAATTTATCACTATGAATTATGGATTTAATGTGGGTTTGTAGGTATGAAGTTATTTACACAAAATGTTTCGTGAGCAACTAATGTTTTCGCTCAAGTCCCATGCTTAGTTTCACACATGTATGTGTATGTTCTGAATCCAAAAAAGTATTGGATTTCAATTTTTCTAACTATTTCCTTTCACAACTATAACATTTACCATGTCAAGTATTGACATGTAGAAGTTTAACTGTGTGTGTAGATAATGGTTGTGTGCTGACGGACTCATGGGTCCACAATGCTGTGAATTGCTTGAGACTGTTGTGGATAGCTCAGGCTCTCAGACATTTTTGAGAGATGAGTCATGATTGTGAAAGTACCTCGCGACCTCATCTCTAATTGGCAAAGCCAAAAGTGGTTGTACTTGGTCCAAGCTATAGAGGTTAATCATACTTGTTGCATGGTTGCTACATGTTTTTACCCCATACCCCTGCACACATCACATACCTACCGAAACTCAGGAGTTATGAAAACCTGCACATGAGCTACGTTTTGTGCTAAAATTGTAACAATTTTTATGTTTGGTTGGTTTCAAGCATATGGTTATATTGAGGGGTAGTATGATTAGTTGTAGTTTGTGGGTTAATTTTTTGGATTTCGTGTAAATGAGTGGATTTGAGGCTGTGTATTCATTTTTCTCCTTTTTTAGATAGCTATCTATATGATCTTTCAAATAATTTTGTTAGCTATCAGAACTTTGAAAATTTTTTTCTGCTAGCTTCTTCTGTGTACTTAAAACTATTGAGTGAAAAGTTGGCTGTGCGGGCTTTTGAATATTTTTCAGTTTAATGCTTCTCTGTACTTAAACATTTGTGTGGAGAGGGAGTTGTGTGGACTTTGAATATTTTCGAGCTAAATGCTGCTGTGTACTTAATATTTTGTTTGAAAATGTAACTAAATAGGGCTTTGAATATTTTCAGGTAATGCTTCACTGTACTTAAAGATTTGTGTGGAGAGGGTTGTGTGGACTTTGAATATTTTTCAGCTAAATGCTTCTCTGTACTTAAAAATTTGTAAAAGTTACCAGTTACCAGGACTTTGAATATTTTTTGACTACTTCTGTGTAACTTGTCAGTTACAGTACTTTAACATTTTAGTGATTTTTTAGATTTTTTTCGGGGTAAGGTATTGCTAACTTAAGGATTGGTTTGTTGAAGCTGTAGTTTGTAGGTTTGAAGTTATGTATGCAAACATTTTCATGTAATGGGTAGCTACATTGTTTTCTTAAGACTTCTGTTATAGTTCTCCGTACGTCGGGCTTCCTTCGTGTGTTACGTGCATTGAGCACAGACTACCGATTGTTGTGATGACATCAACCATGCAGAAATGACGTTTCTGCCCTGCTACCTATACGGCAGCTAATAACTGCTACCGTTATTAACGTCAGTGTGCTGACAACCAGCAGCATGACCTCAAGCAGTGTCATCTGTGTGGAAAGATGGTTGCTCGCAGTGATAAATTGCGGTAATATCTTACAACATGTACTGGTGCTGCCCTTACGACTTCAGTCACCTGGTGTAGCTTCTGCTTCAAAACCTCCGAAAACTCCAGCCATGACACACATCATGAGAAGACGGCTTGCGGTCTCACCCCTAGCCATAAAATGTATTCTTGTGGGAACTATGCTAAAGTGTTCGCCAGGGCTGGTAAGTTGAAAGCACATACCAAAGTGTGCAAGGGTCCTGATCCACTATCAACTAAGAAGCAGAGAATGACCGCGCTTAAGCCTGTAGTCATACCTAAGCCAAGCACCAGACGAACATTGCTGGTGACAGAGGCGGGTTTTGGCCAACATCCACGACTTCATCATTGCAGAAGTGGGAATCTGGGGTAACTTGAAGACTTGTGTGGTAGAAAATAATACCAGTTCTGTCAAGGACACATGTACATACTTGGACTCTATCAAGGCTAAACTAATAAGCCAACTTCTAGAGGAAATTTAAGAGGATGGTCCACTCAAGTATTACATCGTGCTTGAGTGCAATTGTGAAAAGCCAATGGGTACGTGTGAAGACAAGAGGGCCTTCAAAACCACGAATGTTCCACTCTTTGCAGTTCGTGAAGTGGAGGATGTCATTACTGAATACATCTTTAAGATATGTAAAGAGGAAGAATACTAATTATGAAAGGGGTCCGGATGGTCTTTTTATGGCGACTACAACTACACATTAACAAGCTTGATCCACTTCGAGCTAGCTCCTACATCGAAATACCTACCTGCATCAAAGAAAAATATGCGGTGGTCAATCTGTAAATACTGAGCACATATGTTTTAAGTGTGCAATTCTGGTCAAGTTAAATGCGGGTGAGCATCTGAGCATGTTAATCAGTGTTACAATGACTTGGAGGGGAAGTTCAACTTCACTAACAACGAGTTTCCCAATCCACTTCGCCAGATACCTCTGTTCGAGAAACAGAATCCTCGTGCCTGCATAAACATCTATAGCATCGACGAAAACCAGATGATTGTAACATCACGAGTCGCTCTAGAAGAGAAAAGATCATCTTTCAAACTTCTGTTCTTGGTCTTGAAATATGCGGTTTTTGTGAATTGTGTGGATAATTGTTTGACATATGCTGAGATGTGTTTGAAATATGATGAATTGTGTTTGAAATATGAGTATTAGTGTTTAAAATGTGTGTTCACATTAGTAAAAAACACGTCTGTATTCTTTTAGAGGATTGATTCTGAGTTAATAAATTAATTTAATGGAATGTGCTTCCAGATTTTCTTGAGTCATACATCTTTTATTGAGTTTTATTTTTTGTATTGGTCTTGGAATATATTGAGAGATATCCGTTTGTATTGTGATTTCCTGACACCAAATAAGAAATTTCCGCATTTTAATCAGGTGGTACTTGAATAAAAATATCCATTACTCATTCGTTAAATAGGCTAAGTACAGCCGTGAAACACTCGTTTGTAACATGATTCTCTCCCTCCTTGAGGTCTGGTTAATGTTAAGAATTGTGTGTCTATAAAAGCAAGGAAGTGAAATGGTAGCAAAATATTAGACGACTATAATGATCACGAGAAATGTGAAGATGATGATTCTAATAGTACTATCCCAGGTCTTGTTAATTATTTGGAATTAAAAGTTAACGAAGAAAGTAGCATTTTCATGGGGAATTAAAAAAATTACACCAAGTTCTAGTCGCCTCCATGAAATTGAGAGCACTATAGAACAGCCTAAAGCTGAAAAGGTCGAAGACTGCTATGATTCACCTGAAGCTTACAAGAACTAAGACTATTATTAAGAACTTGAAGGTCACAAGATCGAATACTGTGATAAAGTGTTGAGACCAAAATGATGGAAACGACTTATTAAACTAAATTATTCAGATTAGGCTTATGATGGTCAGTGGGGTGATTACAATTTTAATGGCTTTGAGGCTGGTATTAAAAACGGAACTTTAGAGGTCTTAAAAGTATTAGTAATGAAAATTTACGTAAGATGTTAGAAGCCGAAGATATTTATTATGACACATGGAAATATTCTAACCTATTGGTAGATAGGTTAAGACTTCTACTTGCCTCGCAAAAATGAAGAAAATTTACCCAATACCAAACAATTATGCTCTATACTTCGTGAAATAAGAAATGTATGCTACATACAATAACAACTTGTTTTGTCTGCATGTGTATAAAAGTGAAAACCCAAATTATACTTTGGATAAAAAAGTTTGTTTTATTTATTGTAATCTAATTTCTAGCTGAGGTTGGGTTCTCGTAGTACAACTTCTAACTTAAAGATGTAAAATTCGTAATAAATGACTAACAAAATGGAGAGTCATAATAACGTATTTCTGGCAATTGTGGCGGGTACGTGCTGAAATCATTTGGAGCCAAATGTGGATGGAGGCATTGTAGCCGGCTTGAGCTGGATTCTATCGTTTCCTTTAGTATTTTAACTAATGTATCCTAGTATCCTACTGAGTTGAATGTTTTACCCAAATGTGTGTCCGTTTCATTGAATGTTTGTTGTCAAGTCTGTAGCCAGGGCTGAATATTTAATGGTTCAAAACCCCTTGGTCTTGTAGGAAGCATAAAATACATATTTCAGGGGTGTTTCGGCTCTACAGTAAGCTTTAAATTTGCTGAGTTGGTATTTTTATACCCAGATTTTTTTCTATGTGTTTGATGTATTCTTGTAGCCTCGTGGTCTTGTAGCCTGGTAGTATTGTAGACACGTAGCCGATTGGAACCTTGTACCTTGTAGCTTTGTAGCCAAGAAGTATTGTAGCCTTGTTCGAAATAAATAATTAAACTATATGTTCACCGAGATAAAGGATGGGTGGATGAATGATTTATTCATGCTCTAAAGGAAGTCATGTGAAGGGAGTTCGCAGCAAAAGGGAGTTATATTATGTGGATTTACATGTTACAGAAAATACAGAAAAACTGGCATGGTGCCTGTTAATGTAAAAGATAACTCACTCCTGGAAACTGTTTATTTTGATGCAAATAAACTAGGCGTGATAAAACTTAGAGCTAAAATTGAATATTTTGTGTGTATTTATAAATGGTCGATATAAATATTCCGTGATGTTACTACTTGGAAGATTTACGAGGTTCGGTGATACGTGGCGGATTCTATGGGGAATAAATTCAGCCTACCAAGTACCCAAGCGATTATTAAATAGAAAAATTGATAGATTAGAAAGATGATGCCTTGTTTGTGAAGTGGCTAGGATTCGATAAATGTGAAAATCAGTTGGATAAAATCTACTGATGCCATATAAATTTTAATGTTTTGAAATGTTGTAAATTTTTATATCAATAAATGCAAGTCTAAAATAAATAAAAAATGTATTTATTCATGTGTTGTTTGAAACTTTTCACTAGTTACCAGAGGTCGGAATGTTCGTCGAAGGTGCTTAAAATGGTATTAGGACGCTGGGGACGCGTGGCGACAGGTCTAAATGACGCAGCTATTTGGGGTGTGGATGGTTCAGGGGGAGGGGGAGGGGGTAGGTCTGCTGACGTCAAAGGCCGTGCGTCAGTGAAGAGTGTGCTTGGCACGCACGAACAGGACTGCAATAGAAAGGGTAGAGGGGTGGGGACAGTTGAACAATTGCAGCCTTAGGATGTATCATTCGTAGTTATCAACAGAGCTAGTAAGATGTGTCGGGCCACCTATGAGAAGATTGTTGAGGATGAGTTCTATGCGTGCTGTCAGGAGGCTAGCGGACGGGAAGAAGCTCTTGCGATGGATGAAGACGAAGAGTCCAGGGAAGACATCGCAGATGTACCTGTGAACACCTCCACTCTGACTGTGGAGGACTTTGGAGCTGTGTGGTGCTTGTATAGTTGTGTGGGCAAAGTATTTGATGCTAGTATGGAAAGTACTGCGGAGCGGGGTGTTGTGAAGAGGGTCGGTAACGCCTTCTGTTAACAAGGGGGAGAAGATGGTGCGAAGGATTGTGTGTTTTTTTTTATTAAATAGTGTTAAATATTATTTTGATATTTTATTTACTTCGACTTCTTGCCACGACATAAAAAAAAAATACTTTTTTCATTTGATATGAAGTGCAACTCGTAGTGGCAGTAGGTAATGGCTTTTGCTCGTAGCGACAGTAGGTAATGGCTGAGGTGAGTGTTGTAACTGCATCATATACACTGTAGCGATCACACATTAAGTTGAAACGTAAAATGTTATGTGTCGGATGTGGTCTCTCTCGTGAAGATAGGGGATCATCTAATACTGTACAAATGTGAATCGGTATTTTTGTTTGTAGCATAATATTCTCGTGAACGATTAAAGCTGCTTGTTTTTTTTCTTTCATTAAAAATTTTAGGGGAGGGAGATGGATATATACCCAAACATTTAAAATATCTGCTTCCATGCAGCTTTTAAAACACGAGTACGCAAACATGAGAAGAGATTATTACTTGTGAGTTAGGACTCTGAAAAATTTCTGGTCAGCTAATATGGAGTAATAAATGTTTTAAAATTATCATTACTTTAACTAACGCATCCACAACGATAGTATTGATAACATATATTTTAGTTAAAACCTGTAAATGATTATGCCTTTAAGAATAAATGGTTGTCACAACAACAAAATGACTGAGGATTTTATGGTCTATAAGGATCATAACAACATTGGTACGGGATAGAAAGTCGGCCTTACATACACTAAGGTGCTTTAGGATGGTGATGACATCATCGGATGAAATCAATATGGCGGAATCCAGGATGGCTGCCTCCAGCAGACTATAATGGTTTAGATTATTGTTTTTATAATATATTTATTTTAAAGATGGTGGTGTTACGAAAAATTGCGACAGGGATGAGCGGGGTGTTCGATGATGTAATCGTAATGTATAGGAGTGTGGTGCTAGATAATTGTAACATTTAATTAAAATTAAATTATTAATTTTTATTTTTTTTAATTAAAATCGGATAATAAATAAGGATTTTCAAGATGGCGTACATGACGTCATAATAAGGTGGAATGTTCTAGAAAACAAAATGGTCGTCGGGGTCAAAGGTTAAAGTCAAATCCAAGATGGCCGCCGGAAGTGACGTAACCCAAGATGGTGGCCGGAAGTGACATAATCCAAGATGGCCGCCGGAAGTGACGTAATCCAAGATGGCCACCGGAAGTGACGTAATCCAAGATGGCCGCCGGAATTGACGTAATCCAAGATGGCCGCCGGAAGTGACGTAATCCAAGATGGCGGCCGGAAGTGACGTAATCCAAGATGGCCGCCTCGAATCCCTGAATCCCCCACCACCCACCGGTGCACCAGGACCTACTATACTTACCTACTCAAGATATTCCCGAAGATCAGTAATGCTCGATGAAACGAGAAGAGAGTTATGTTGAGAATTTTGGCGCAATAAGTTAAGCTGTAAAAAGTATCGCAAGCAATTTACAAGAAATTATATTTTGAAAAGACACTTGAAGACATATAAAGGTTCTCCTGCATGTCAGAAAGTAATGATTGCTCTACAACAGCGATATAATGATACGCTTAAGAGTTCATAGGGAATTGATATTTTAGCAGTTTCATCAGCATCTGGTTCGAGCCTGAAAGGTACTTCCTTATCAAATAGGCACCCTTGCAGCTACTGCAATGTGTTGTTGTTTCCATGATGCACAAAGACATGAGAGAAGCAAATGCATGAAGAATAATTCTCGTATGAAGTTTCGCTGCGATAATTGCTATGTTTCGTTTACGCATAAAGACAGTTTGAAACGACATGCAAATAAAGTGTATGTTTGGAGTCCTTTCATCTGCTGTGGAACTACCTGCAGACATTTTGACTCTTCACTTTATATTTGAAACTTGTATGCGTAAAAGCACAAAAACAGATGTTTAGCAACAATTGCGATGGCTTCTGGACATAAATCTAAGAATTCTGTGCTTGATGCATTAAAATATCAATGAAAGACTACCATTATCTAAATAAATTTAGTAAGTCAAAAGATATTTGAACTTTTCTTGATGTATCCCGCAGAACATAATCAATCAGCTAACAAATGAAGTATCAAAGTACAGATCTTTAAATGAAAATTGTGGCTTGACTGTGTATATGGAAAACCATTTCCGTGAGAGGAAAGAGTGAAGAAGTGCTCATTCAGTGAATACTCCCACTTACAATTCCGACGATGGAAATCAGTCTGTTAAACACAGTATCAAATAACTCTGTCAGGAAGACAAATGGTATGTACGAAAAGAATCTGGCTGGCCATTGTCTTCAGTAAGCCGTTTGAAGTGAGAATCAGTTAGTTTAAACCGATGCAGAAATAGATTTTTATTGTATTGCTAAATTCCATAAGTTTTCCTGTTGTTGAGTAAAAATTATGTAATAAATTTTATTTCTAACAATTTTTTAACCATTCATTTATTAATTTAATTTTAATAAATTATTATTTTTTGTATTGATTGTGCATCGAACTAATGAATTTAATCGATCGAATTAATCACTATATTAACAAGTGATTTTTTTTACGAAAATTGGAATTTTTCCTAAATTTCTATCTTAAAAAATACAAATTCCCAGATGGCAGCCAATATGTTATCTGTGACTTACTGTAGGCTGGTAGAATAGCAACCTAAGCTGATTTTATTGAATAACGATTTTTATGTAAAACTAATTATTTTGTATGGATCAAAAAAAGAACCAAGTTCACCATATAATTGAACCAAATATACGTTGTTTGCAGATTTAAAGAAAATGAATTTTGGAATTTTCTTGGAATTTTGTTTAGAAATATACATATTTTAAGATGGCGAGTAAATGTCAATATGGTGGGTGTCCTGGATATAATAATTACTGCACTGTTGGGGGTAAAAATTAAACTAACATGGCGGTAGCATACTCTAGCAGACTAAAACAAGATGGTAGCCTGCAGCAGACAGAAACAAGATTGCGGCTTCCACAATATAAAAACAAGATGGTGGGTGTGACGTCATACTAGCTGGCAATATATCTACCTTGGCATTGGTGGTGGGAGGTCAGTCTTTGGTGGCTTTTGTGGAGGAAGGAGCTTTATCCGTTAGTTTTACTCTCTACAGGCTCAAACCTACGACTGCGTAACAAAATTGCTGTTTTTATTATAATTATATTCAAATAAATTTTATAAATAATATTTTTTTTACAATTTTTCCGATCATTATTATGAATTTTAAAGATTTCGGTCGTGATGTCATAGTCCAAGATGGTGGAATATTTATTATAAATTTTAAAATTATTACCGATATCCTAGCTTAAATAATACAGTTTTTCAAGTTTTGCGGTCGTGATGTCATAATCGAAGGTGGTGAAATTAATAAAATGTTTTGTATTTTAATTTTTTCATAATTTAAAATATTGGCCATTTTCCTAGCACAAAAAAAGAATTTTTAAGATGTTTGCATAGAAGTCATAATCCAAGATGGCAGAATGTTTTTTATTAAAATGTAGTTATGCAGATTTTTTATTAAATTTAAAATATTCCCATTTTTCTAGCATAAAAATACGGATTTTCAAGATAGCAGCCATAACGATTATTGCAATGTTTAAGTCATAATTAATGATGGCTGCCGTGACATCATAATAAATTGTCGCGGACATGACATCGGTGGCTTAAGAGCGGTTTGTAAATGCGGACTTTAAACCGCTTTGGGGACTTTTCAAGTCACTGGTTCTTTTGAGGACTAAGAATGAGAAATTTTCCCTCCAAAATTTTGCTTTGAAATAGAGAAAATTTTATTTTTCAGATGTTTTTGTCGGAATGTTTTTTTCCAAAAAAAAAACTGGAAATTTTGGCGGATTTTGGGAAAATGTTGAGGCATTTCAAGTCGTTTGGACAAGATGAACTTCCTTATTTTTGATGTCTAGCAAAACCTTCCTTCTCTTGAATCCGTGAGAGAGCATCTATCTCGCATGTAACATAAAAAATAAATATTATTTACTTCACCAAAACTTATGGCGCCATCTATTGGCAGGATAAGGACGAAGATCAAATACATTCAAGATGGTGGCCATGATGTCACAATCCAAGATGGCGTCGACATTCCTCAATCCTCAGCCAGAAGTCAGTACCCGGACCAGCTATTACTATATACTGCTAGATGACCCGGTGAACTTCGTACCACCTAAAATTTATTTGATTGTAACTCTTCAAAAGATATTATTAATTTTTATCACCCTTCCAACTCCAATTCATTGAGATCGATAATATAAGTCGCATCGTGTACGGCTTGAGTTTTGATTGGTTATTAAATGAAACTTGTTTGTAATTAAAATGAATGCGATGTTTTTATTTTACATGAAAAATAAATCCAGTTAACATTCAATGCAAAGCTTTCTGGTAAACTACGTTTTTCGTTTTGTTTTCCGGCGCGTAAATAAACAAAGATGATGGCTTTCCGACATGCGAACACGCAACATACAGTTGTCTATGCACGAAACACGGAAACTCCAAGTTAATTCCGCAAACTTCCAACGACTGGCCTTGAGATTTGTTTATGGTCATCGCGAAGGCCAGACGCACGGGGAATGGAAGTCGTTTAAAATCGTATGGCATGTCCGTTGGAATCATCGGGATGCACGGAATAAAAACATCCTCTCCTTTGTACTTTCCCGTGATAATAGTCGCCTCTGTGACGTTGTTCATAAGATTTTTAACAGTCAGTCTCATTCCATTGCATAGTAGAGGTTCATTGATGTTACGTAACATGATGATGACTGAGCATACTTTCAATTGAAAATTGTGAGGTGGTAATCCAGGCAATTCTAAGGAATTCAAAAATTCTGTCCGATAGTTGACTATCTCATCCTGGTTGATAACTGTGTCAACCGATTTGAAGGAAAACAACTGTCCCGGAATGAAATTTTGAATGGACGCGTTAAGATCATCGACATCTTTGTTTTTCGCTGCCAATATGGCTCGTTCGCGCAGCCAATTATGGTTTTTGAAGTTCTGTGCTACGTTCGGAAACACACGCCGAATGAGCTCCTCCTTCGATTCGGTCAACTGACAGAAATCAGTGGGAAATGTGACTAATCCAGTCGAGATGTCAACTGAAATTTTCCCATTACTAATGTCAAACAATTGCTTCGAAAACACATCTGTATTTCGATCTTGTTGCAAAAACACTCGCATGTTAGTCGTCAATCGGAGTGTCTTCACTTGCTGCCACAAATTTGATGATTTTAAGCATGCGTTTAGTTCGTCAGCTACAGTTGATCGTGGAATAACTGGAAGAGTCTGACGAAAATCACCGGACAACAGAATCATGGCTCCACCAAAAATGTTTTGATTGTCACGAAGATCTTTCAACGTTCTGTCCAGCTCTTCCAGTGACCGCTTGTGGGCCATCGTGCATTCGTCCCAAACGATCAATTTGCATATCTGTAGAATCTTCGCCATTGCGCTGTTTTTGGCGAGGTTGCAAGCTGGTGTCTCGTTGATTTGCATGTTCAGCGGCAATTTCAAGGCAGAATGTGCAGTTCGTCCACCTTCTAACAAAGTCGCTGCTTTTCCAAATGAACCCAATGCTAGGACAACTTCATTCTGCGATCGAATCCTTGCCAGAAGCAATGAAATTAAGAAAGTTTTCCCAGTCCCTCCGGGAGCATCCAGGAAGTAAATTCCAACAGTTCCATTGTTCACAGCTTCTATCAAAGAGTCGTATACAGTATTTTGTTGTTCATTCAATTGCGAAACATTTGTACGAACAGCTTCGGCTAAGTCTTCGGTGTCGTATTGTTCTTCTCTTTGTAACTCGTGGTTAAATACATCTTGCATTGGACGATTGGGTGATATCATCCCCAAATACGTCAACAATTTACTCGCCATTAATAAACACATGTCTTCTATCATGATCAATATCTCATTGCAAATTTCTGCAGTCATTTGCAATGTCGGATTTAAAGTTTGGTGATGCACACGATGCAAAACATCTTCAGACATGTCGTCATTATATTTTACCCACAAATCGTTCGGATTTGAAGGGAAACACGTGGACATGATAATCGCAAACAATGTGCGAATTTGATGAGGTGATGAAGATATGACATAATCTTTGAGCGTATTATCCCAATGCGAATCGTTCTCAAGCAACTGTTAGAGTTGACATGCCGCACAGTAAGTTGCACACAGATGCCCATTAACATTTCTTAGTTGTTGAAACGACGTTGGACCACGAACATTAACCAACCACAATCTAAGATAGTCACATTCGTCATTATTTGTATGCACAGTATATATGCGACCCAGAGAATCTGAGGCAAATACATTTGGATGTCCTTCAACTGGTGTTCCTTGTTTACGATGCTGAAATGATTTCGATGATGTGTTCCATGTGTAGTAGCGTGGCATTTCAGCATACAGCAAAGTGCGAGCGAAAGCATCTACTTGACAAACCAAGAAGAAGCTTGTCAATGTTGTCGACGGTGGTCATGCCGCTCTGTCCGCTGCGTTCTCTGGATTGAAATACACTCGTTGTCCGTTTTCCAGATGTACTACCAAATGTACAACTGTGGGGTGTCTTTCGTGGATCGCAAAGGAAAAGATGCGCCAAATCGCCTCGTTGCTGCTGACATAGCGACCCATCTGATACTGAGATACTTCGTCGTTTGCATTTGTTACAGCGAATAGAGCCATATCGCTGCCTTTATTCACAAATTTGCATATGGACTTGATTGACTTTACGGAGTTACAGTATTCCACATTGATGTGAGCCTCAAAAGCCTTGGACAATATAGGCGAATATGGCACAATCCAACGATTGTCCACTTGAACATCTTGCCCTTTGACCTTCACAACTACAAATCGCCCATTGTCGGCAACTGATCGCCGACGATATTGGGTATCCGTCATTGCCTGTGATAGTGTCAGCAATCAGGTCTCTCGGGTATCGCTTGGAACACTTACCATCGATCATACAGGGATATTCGTTGTTGAAAACTCCGCAAGGTCCATGGGTCATATTCTTAGTCACCACTGCATGCAATTTCGGATCAACAGCGTCATCCGGGATTTCGGCTGAGATGATTGAATCGGTTATCATTCGGCATGATTTTTTCTACAAACCAAACCAAAATGTGCGCATGAGGCAGACCACGATTTTGCCATTCAACGGAGTACATCCAGCAACGAACTTGACCATACACACGATTCTTTATGATGAAATCCATCAGAGATTTTAATTTTTGTTTAAAAACTTTGGCAGTAATGTCATTTATATTAACTGAAGTTTGGCTGGGTAGCAGTTCATTCCTGATTTCGATCCACTAGGGGTTACAGGTGAATGTTATAAATAAGTCGGGGCGGCCATATTGTCTAACATACAACATCGCATCTTGTGCGTATTCGTGCATGTGGCGTGGGCTTCCAATGTAAGTGACCGGCGAAATTGTCATTCTTCCTACGTTGTTTGCATTGCAGTCGGCATTAATCGCATCGCGGAGATGAATGTATTCTTCAGATTGGAGCTGCTTTTGGTTCAAACGAATATATGTCAATCGCTCAGTCTCAATTTTGACATGCATGTCAACTGCGAACTGGTGGAAAAGACGGCGACACTTCAAAATGGGATTTATTTTGCCTTCAGGAATCATAAGTCTGTATGAATAAAAATTCATAGGACTTAATTTTTTATTGGTTTCAGCGCCTGTTAGTTGATTAACCATTTTTATGTTTAAATGGTATCCGTCCTCGCCCTGCCAAAATATCAATGGATATTGTAGCGCATCGTAAGTACTGTGCGTTTCGGACACACGTTTCAATTCATTGTTCTGACGATGAAGCATGATATCTCTAGATTGCACATTTTCTCCGACAATAACAACAGCAACTTCGTCGATTGTCGGCGCATTGAACCTTCTTGCATGTTCACCCAAAGGCATTTTGTCAGCACTGATTACGATATTACGGCTGTCGGACGGCATCCGATCCCATGCAATTTAACAATTTGATCAATTAGTTGTTCTGATGAAGAAACGTTTGCAATTCTCTGACAATTACTTGCTTAGTTATCGGATTGTGAGCACAACGCTGATTAACTTCCGCATCCGAATTTCCCATAAAATAAATTTGTAAGAATTGATGGTCCACATCCGGTGGTGGTTACAGCGCTCCTACTAAATTATATATTTGCCCTTGAATCTTGAAAGTGGGCATGAAATTGTCTCGTACAATGTGTGTTGCGCCAAAAGACGTTATTTGAAAACAACTATTGTATTTTTGGATGTTGGCCAGAAAATGGTTAGAATCACTTCCCGTTCCAGAAACTAATGAGTGTAATGTCTCTGGTGGAGGGATCAATTGAGACAATTTCACTTTTCCATCCGCACAACATAATCCAGGAGATTCACCACTGAATTTCAACGCCTTGCAATGCGGACAAACGACTGACATTTCTCCAATAGTAACTGACATGTTCGCACCGTAATCGATTTCGGGATCGTAAGGGAATGCCGCTCGTTCCAGGTTCACAGGAGCAACACGTCGGCGCAATCGGTCATGTTCATTTTGCCGTGCTCGCTGGCGTTGTGTTTGATGTGCACGAATTAGTTGCATTCTGAATATATTCGCTTGTCGTTTATTTTCAGTCGCTCTCAAACGTAATTCTGACATGTCAATATGACTATTTTCATTATCCGTCTCTCGCTTGCCATCGGTATGGTTTGCACGTGAAGTAGCTCGCTGCGCATTTGACTGACTTCGATGACCTATGTCAGCTCATCCTCTCCTTGGCATTGTAATGAACCCTGTAAAACGACACGGAATTGTTTTCACAGTCACTCAAATCTGTCGATCTTACCTTGAGATCTTTACAATATTGCCATTCTCAAACTAATTTCTCGAGTCTCGCTAAAACACATTTGAATGAATTAGTGATTATGTCTAAGTGTGCAGAGTCAATTAACCTTAGTCGTAAAAAAATTATTAACCTTATTTACTAAATAAATAAAACCTTAACAACCAAATTAAACCTTCCTAATCAAAAAATCTTAAAAAACAATAAAACCTTACTAACCAAAAAGCCTTGATATAATGATTGAACAAAATGAATGTTCGCAAAATGTAATTAAATTCGCTTTAACCAAATATATTCTCAAAATCCACTACCTTTTTTTTTTACAAAAACATTTTTTTAAATGTAATATATTCCACACAACTGCATGATGTGAATTACAGTTATGCAATATTGAAATCCTTAAACAAATTCCTCGAATCTCGTTAAAACACATTTGAATGCATTTGTAGTTATGTCTAAGCCTGCAATTTTAATTTGCCTTAATTTAATGGCTGATTAAAATGTATGTTTTCAAATTTTATTTAAATTCGCTTTAACCAAATATATTCTTAAAATTCACAACCATTTTTACGAAGAAAAAAGAAAGATTTTAAATGTAATATATTTCACACAACCGCACGGAATGAATAATAGATATATTTACACTATTTCCACAAATAATTACCAATGAAATATTTACAATTTAGACCAAACTTCGCTAAGCTGACGGGTCTCGCCAAGGAGAAGGATAAGAAGTTGACAAATCTATGGCGGCCAAGGAGAAATGACACAAACACGCCAAAAATCAACCAGCGGCTAGTTTGGTTTTCTATTAAAGTGTATATTAATATATTTTAAAAAAATTACTTATTTCTGGATAAAATGTACCCTATGTTCTTTTCTGTACCCCTGACAACGTGTCTGCAAAATTTCATGATGATCGGTTCTGTAGTTAAGGCACGAAAGCGTAACAAAATTACTAAAAAAAAAATTTGGTTGTCTGTAAAGTCGGTTTACGGACGATAGTTTAACGTGACAACGTCATAAAAAAACATTGATGAAATGATTGATCCAGAAGAAAAGGAAATATATTCGGCCTGAGACTCAGCCGTAATAGGTTTTTGCAACCAAACCATTTAGGCATTAAAAATATTATATTCTTTAAGGAAGAATTTTTTTTTTTTAATTTTTCTATCTTTTGTATGATAAAATCTACCTCTGCATACTTTTACGAATGAAATTGAATCATTTTTATTGAATTATCACTTATTCCTATGGATACAAAGGAGTGAAATAAAATGTACAATTTAATTAATAAATTTACTTTTATTTGCATTCATTATTCAAATATATTTATTTCTTTTGAAATGTTACGTGCGCCGTATTTATTTTTACAAGTACAAAAAAAATTTCGCCCTTACCGGGATTCGAACCGACAATTTAACGATTTTCAGATATCGCCGCTGACCGCTCAACTACGGAGCCGTATTTGATAACTGATTGTTTCAGATGTTATATATACATTTATAAAAATTCTGTTCACGGTAGGGGAATATTATTATTTCGCTTTTATAACTCGATTTTATAACAAATACGCATCCCAAATACACAAACTTATTTATAATGTGTTACAATATTTTTTAAAACATTGTGCAAAAGATCCCGGGTGTAATTTGAATTATTATGTGTAACTGTAAAACACCATTGTTGTCCAAAACGTATTTGAATATTCAACATTACTTTTAAATAACCGTACCGATTGTGCTGAAAATCGGTGGACGATGGTTAAATGACATAATATTAATAATTCAAACGACGAAAATATGATTGAAAAGTCAAATCGATGGAGGTTCCAATCGAGTGGAAGAGAGATGCCACGCATGCGTACAATGAGCATGAAGAGAGATGCCACGCATGCGTACAATGAGCGAAAAGAACACATCCGTAGTGGGACATCCGTAGTGGGACACCTTTTCGTGCGTGCAGCCGGCGATCATCGATTTATTAGACGTTGTTACGTCAAAAAAATATTTTGTGTTTTTCCTAAATTTTTTCCCTTGAACCACCCCTGTATTAAGGCGAACAAAACAAAACAAAAATTATTAAAATCGGTCCAGCCGTTTTCGAGTTTTAGCCTGTCTAACGCACGGAGATTCATTTTTATATATAATACTTATACCTACGAGTTATAAAATGTTCAAACATATGTGATATTTTTTATATTATGGGAGTTTTCTGTTTTTATTTTTTTAACCTTTTCCATTTTAAACCTCTTCTCCTTTGGTTGGATATTATCTATTAACGAACTTGTCCGAGATTTAGCACCACTAGATTTTATGTATCATTTTGGAAATTATTTGAGAAAAATTGTGACATTTATTGTGTCTACTATATATATATATATATATATATATATATATATATATATATATATATATAGGTGTGTGTGTATGTATATATTTACAAAACGTTTTGAGTTGACTATGATTTTGGGGTCTGTGAGCCTTAACACAAAAATCCATATAAAAATTTTCGTGTAGTCGCACCACGGTAATGGCTACAATATGTAGTATTTCTTTGAAATCTACCTAAAATATTGTAATTGTGTATTTCATAACAGGAATTCGCTAATTAAACCAAACCCATGTCCTATTTAGAAAAATAATATTTTTAGCGATTATGTTCTTATTAATATGAAGTGGTCGGTGCGCGTCACTTGAACTTCGCGCCGCGCGGCGGGCTTCGGCGCTCCTTCCCTTCCTACCTTCCCCCCCCTCTCTGCGTCCTGTGCTGTGTTTGTCTTCTCCTCGTGAGGTGTCCGCGCATGCGCGTGGCACCCTCTTGCTTAATTAAAACTAGGTGTTGTGCCATGAAGGCTCTTCTTGTTCGTTAGCAGTCAGTTGGTGCTGGTCGTGAATTAAGCATGTAGTCAGATACTTGCTTTAGAGAGAGTGTGTGACAGCGGGGAGAATGCACGTAAGTGTTGTAAGGTGGTGACCCTTACAGTAATGTAAACGGTACTTGGTAATAGCTGTATTATAAATTCCATTTCGGCCGTCACCGTCTAAATTCTATTTGGCATTTATTGTTTTCCTTGATCATTTTTTGTATTAGTACCATGCATAGATTGTTTGACGTCTCTCCCCGTCTGGTCTACAGTCTTCGTTAGGACTTGTTTTTACGTAATGTATTTAATGTATTAATTTGTGAATTTTCCTTTTATATCATGCTTTATCATGCTTTACAGTAAGCTTATACCGCCTAGTGTAGGTTAGGCCGCGGTCGCCTGCATGTTCATTTGACGTTTTTTGTATTCTCTAATGAGGCATGTCAGTATCCTTGTGTGTAAGCGTTAATACTTAATTGTAAAATTTCATTCCATCAAGTATCTATCAAGTTAATATTATGTATTCTATCAGGTATTTAATCCTAAAGAAAACATGGATATGTGTTCACGTATTTTGCCGTGGCATGTGTACTAGCACTATCAGTATTAAGCAAGTATTAATTATATGTGAAAGAATGATGTATTTGTATGATGAACCACGTGAGGCCTTTGCCCATGATTAAACGAACTAAGTTAATGTAACTATTTGCTACTTCAACCTTTGCATCCATCCTTGGCTATAATTGTTAGATTACCTCTTTGAAAACCTTTTACTCAGCATAACTTATTCAGTATTTTTAAGGATAGTGTTAGACGCAGTTGAAGGTTCACGTGAATGTACTTCACCTGTTTACACTGTCCCATGAAGCTCATGGAAGCCTTCAAATAACCTGAAACATATGGAGAGCACCAGCAGTCTTGCCATAAATAACCAAGAACAAATGGAGCACAATCAACATCAATTTCGCCAGAAATAACCAGGAGCACATGGAGAAAACTAACAGCAATCTTGCCAAAATATCCTGAAGGACACGAAGAAAACTAATAAAATATTGCCAGGAGTAATCAGAAGCAAACGGAGAACACAAACAGAAGTCTTACCAAGAAAATATCAGGAGCACACGGAGAAAACCAACTGAAGTATTGAAAATCCAGCTCAGTTCAAGTTACATTTAGACGATTGTTATATATATTTATATATGTATGCGCATTCTTTTGCATAATAATATGATTAGCATTTATCTGTTACAAATATGCATATGCATAAAATATGTATAGCTATTCTAGGAATATTATTATATAAAGTTTTCTTTTAAAACAACTAATGTATTCACTGAGCTGGATTTTTAGAACTTAAGTTGGTTTTCTGCGCAAGCTCCTGATTTTTACTTGGCAAGACTTCTGTTGGGGTTCTCCGTGTGCTCCTCATTATTAGTGAAAATATTTTGTTGGTCTTCTCCGTGTGCTTCAGGTTATTTCTGGCAAGACTGCTGGTGCTCTCAGTGGCTTTAGGTTGTTTCTGAGAAAACAATCGCTGCATGTATTTTTTTAAATGAGGCATTCAATTGTATTCAGATTTTCATTTAGTTGGCGAATTCCTGTTACCATATTTATTTATCTTGTGAAATTCAAACGAAACAGGATACATTACTGAAACAATTATTATGTATTGAGAAACAATATCATACAAGATGAACTTTCTTCTCCTTCATGTCTAGCAATACTTTCCTTCTCTTGCATCCGTGAGAGAGCATTCCGCATCTAACATAAAAAATAAATAGTTTTTACCTCAACAAAACTTGTGGCGCCATCAGGAGAAGGAACTACTTGTACCACGTTTCTTGAATGAGCTAAATTATCTCCCTTCTGCTGAATGGAGCTATTGTAGCCATTTGGATCCATGTAGTCTCGTAGCCTTGCAGCCATGTAGCCTCGTAATCTCGTAGTCTTGTAGCTTCGTAAACTTGTAACCTCGTAGTATTACAACTTCATAGTCTTGTAGTCTTTAAGCCTTGTAACCGAAATTTTTTGTTGCCCAATATTGCCAAATTGTAATTGGAGCAGTCGACGAAATTGGAGCAGTTGGAGTAATTGCAGCAGTTGGAAGTATTGGTGCAGTTTGAGCTTATGGAGCAATTGGATCAGTTGAAGCAATTAGATGCATTGAAGCAGTGAGCTACTGTAGTCAGTTGGAGTAATTGTAGCAGTTGGAGTTATTGGAGCTACTGTAGCTTATACGAGCAGTTGGAGTTAAAGACATTTGGATCCAAAGACAATTGAACTGAAGACTATTCAAATACAGCTATAATTAAAGCCTGTTCCAGTGAAAGAGAATTGGAGCAGTTTGAGCAAAAGACAGTTGGAGACATTGCACATCCTACCTTATCTTACGACTGATCGTATCCTACTGACGAGATTGTATCCTACTGAGTAAAATGTTCGTGCAAATTGAAGTTATATTCGCTATTGTTGTTCCTTTTTGTGAATATGCTTTCAAATGTGCTTCGTTTTAGTAACTGAATTTTAAATAAGCTTCCTTTATGTCGAATGTGCTTCCTTTTTGTGATTAAGCTTCCAAATGGGCTTCTTTTTTTTGGATATGCTTTCTTTTGGTCAAATGTGCTTCAAATTTTGTTCATTTTTTTTAGTGATATTTTGACTTGTGTATTAATGTAATTTTTGTTTGTTTTCGTTCGTGTATTAATGTAAGTGGTTCTTGTTTTGACTGGCATATTATAAGGGTGACTGTGAGTATACAAGCAAAGACTGGACAATGTGTCTCTCAGTTCCTTAATGTGTACGACGGTGTAAGGTTCACCTAGTTTGACTCACTGATACATAAGTCACGCAATAACATAATATTGTGAACGTGATGGCAACTTTACCATTTTTAACACCGAACTCGATGGAAATTGTACTACCGTCGACAGAAATTCTGATAGCAGTGACGACGACGGTGACCCACATCCCGTTGGCATCGGAAATGATATCTATGCAGAACTCGGTGGAAGGTGCACCATCCTCACCAGGAACACCAGGGGGGGACTTCAACAGGCTTAGTTACACCAGCAGAAAAGATTTTTATTGCTACACTGCTGGCTGCAGAGGAAAATTTGATCAATGATGCTTCGTCAGCGGAGACTTCAATGGTTGGTGATAAGTCAACAAATAGCAAGCATCCGTGTTGTTACTGTAACAATATTAACAACGGTAATACTTGCCGACATAACAAGAGAGAAGGTGCTAATAATCTTTCACGCAAAATAATTAGATGTAAAAAGAGTCGCAAGCAGTTTACTAAAAAAAAAAAATGATAACTTGAAAAGACTCTTGAAGACTTGCAAAGGTCCTACTGCGCGGTAGAAAGTAAAAGTTTCGCTATAACAGCTATTTGCTTAAGAGTACACAGGAAATTTGTTCTACAGCAGTTATATCATCATCTGGTTCGAGCCTGAAAGGTTCGTCTTTATCAACTATGCTTCCTTGTCACTATTGCGATAAGTCGTTATCATTTTCTCATAATGCACGAAGATAAGAGAGGAGTAATTGTACGAAGAATCCTTCTCGTATGAAGTTCCGTTGTGACGAGTGCTAGGTTTGATGTACTCGTATTGATAATTTGAGACGACATGCGAAAAACAGGAAAATTGAAGTCTGTGTGCCTACTATTGAACTACCTGCAGACATTTCGACTTCTCGTTTCAAGTTGGAGACTCTTATGTAAACAAGAAAAAACATACTCAGCAACCGATTGCGATGATAACTGGACATTATTCTAAACCTTAGACTGTGCTTGCTGTATTACAGTTATATGAAAACCGTTTCCACTTGCCTAATCTGCACTTCGTGGAACATTGAAAGACTTATATTCTCTAAATACATTTAGTGAGTCCAAAGATATTGGTTCTTTTCTTGATGATATCAATCAGATAATAATCGATCAGCTTACAGATGAAGTATCAAAGCACAGATCTTTTAAATATAACTTGTGGTTGGACTGTGTATTTGGCAAACCATATTTCTTCCAGTATAAAGAGAAGAAGTATGGTTTCAAGACGGTGAATACTCCAATTTATATTTCCAACTGTGTGAAGTAGTCTGTTAAACACAGTACCGAGAAACTTTATTTGGAAGAAAAGATTATGTAGGTAAAGTATCTTGCTGGTCTCTGTCTTCAGTAAACCAATTGGAGCTATGAATTAGTCAGTTCAAGCCAATATAGAACAAAATGTTTATTGGATTGCTTTCTTTCGGAATAGATTTTTAGTTGTGTAGAATTTATGTTAATTTTTTTTTGTAAAATACAAGTTATTTTTTTTTTCTTTTACCAGTTACTTTTATGGTAAATTGATGTGATATTTAATGAACTTAATATTTTTCATTGACAAAGGATCGCATTAAGGACAGGACTCATTCGATTCAATCAGTCATTTAACGAGTGAATGTTTTCATGAAGTTTGGAATTATTTTCTAATTTCTAGCTTTACAATTGCAGAAATTCAAAATGATGGTCAATATATCATGATAGGCTTACTGGAGGCTCTTAGTTTATGTATTTAAGTATACTTTAGAACTTTCCATCATATTTATTGAAATTACTACTCTTCACATAAAATTAAAAAGTTTGCATAGTTAAAGTATCGAACCTTGGACTTGCATAGATTGAATCAATCAGTTCCTTAATGAGTGATTACTTGATGAATTTAGGATATTTTTAAAATTTCTAGCTTAATAATTACAACTTTCCAAGATAGTGTTCAAGGCAGCCGACAAGATGTCAGACTATCCGTCAATTAATACTACAGCACTCTAGTGGGAAAAATATTAAACAATTATGGTGGTATCACTCCTAGCAGACTATGTATGTACTACGTGACGATATTGCTTTTGGTAGCAATTACTGAACATAAAAATTGTTACTCTAGAAAACGAAAAAAATATGGCGACTATGATGAAATGGTCCAAGGTGGCGGTATCCAGTCAAAGAAAACAACATGGTGGCTGTTATGTCATAATTGAAGATGACGGCCTCTGGCAGATGAAAAGACGATTGTGGCTGTGATATATTCCAATATGGCGGCCTCCAGGAGACGAAAATAATAAGCTGAATCCAAAATTATAGACCTGATATCACAGTGATCGGCATTATATAGTAATTGGTGGGAGGTCAGTCTGTCTATGGCTTCCATGTAGGAATGATCCTTCACCATTTTTTTGCTCTCACTGGGTTTGAACCGAAGACTTCATGACATATGTGCGTTTATTAATTAAAATATTATAAAATCCTTTTACATAATTTTTATTTAATTTAATTTTTTCAGAATTTTTAATAATAATTACGGATTATTTAGATGGCGTACAAGACGTCATAATTTCAAAATAGAGAAATATTTTATCTTTAAAATAAATAAATAACATTTTTAATCAAAAATATTTCCCGATTTTTTTTATTATAAATTATGGATTTTCAAGATCGCGGCTATAACGAAAATTGCAATAGTAAGATCATAACTCAAAATGTTGTCCATGAAATCCTTATGTTCAAGTGTTGTCAGAGATTTATTGGGGGCTTGTAGATGAGGAATTTAAGCCTCCTTGATGACTTTTCAAGCCTGTGACATTTTTTTGAGGACTAAAACGTGAAATGTTTACTTTAAACAGAGGAATTTTTCCCTCGAAATAGAGAATTTTTCTTCAGATTTTTAAAACAATTTGGTGAAAAATGTTTCCTAAAAGCATGAAATAATGGTGAATTTTCTGGAAATTTTTGCAAATGTTGAGTCATTTATTGGTAAATTTGGCACTTTTTAGAGGTCAAAGTCAAAAATCAAGTTCAAGATCATCAAAGAGGGCTGCTGTTACATCACAATTCAAGATGGCGTATACACCACTACACACCACATTCCGACACCAGTAGCAGGGTCAGCTATTCTATGGGTAAGGTTGCCTTATTCCGTCATAAGTTTTTTCAAGTTAATTTGAGAAATCTCCTGAGAAACTATATACGCGAAACCATTTTTTATTTAAAGTTTATTCGATAGCTATCACATCCATACTGTACTGTATAGTTTATATAACCTTATTGAAACTGAATATATATTTAAAATTAACAGAGCATTTTTTCCTAAATTCGTAGAAGGTGCCTTTATTCCGTGATAGTGGTTTCCTAATTCTGTGATACATTGAAACAAATATTAAAGCACACAAAAAATACAGTTCTGTTTAAATTGTGTTAAAAGTAGTATTCCTACAACACAAACACCAAATTGTAGTACAAATGACAAGTTCCGAATAAAGTATTACAGGTCTACAGTAAACATTTTAATGTACAATTCTAAGTTTAGGCTTATAGGTAGCCCTACATCTAATCTATACACTCAGAATACACGTAAACTTCGTCATAAAATTCATCATCAATATCCTCGCACTCATAGAGATACCACTGAAGACAAAAACAACATTAAATACACTGAGCTATTGAGTTCTGTTTCACATAATATGCATAATTATGTCCACAAACAGACTACAATGAATTATCATCAATGTCACAAGTTAAAACAGTTAGATTGGCACTGCAACTACATAAGAACCTGTTTCCTCAAATGTATTCAGTGTTATTCCCTGCGTAAGTGACGTTATCTTTGATAGGCCTACACTGCTTTTTCTTACGTATTTCTGTAGGCTGAAGGGATGAACTGTTGTCAGGGATGCAAGATGGACCAGCAAAATAACATGGAACTGTGGCCTCAGGAGCGACAGCATTTTTGTTGAATGGGAGTATCCCTGTTTACCGGAAACCTGCTTTAATCATTTGTGGTGTAAAACTGTTTTTATATGAATGATTTAATGATCATGAAAGTCATACCAACTGGGAGATTTGCCTGAATTTTTTTCTCATACATTAGTCAATCTCATTTATCCAAGTTGATTTTAAAGAAGCAAAGGCACTGACATCCAGTGATTGAAGAAGATGTGTCGTGTTTTATGTAAATGTGAGTATGATTATCTTATTCTCTTCAGTCATCTGTGGAGCCTTGGTGATATGTGTGATACATTTGAATCTATCAGTAAAATAACAGGTGTACAGGGACTTATAGATATAATGGAGAGTTTCAGGCACTGCAGAAAGAGTTCTCTGGTGATCCAGCCTTTGGGAGGAACAGTGAGCGGGACAATGCGGGAATATTCTCAACACCTTTAAAAATTATCAGATTTGGGCCACTTTTACCTGCTGCATGAACACTACTCAAAATGGTGGTAGTAGTGCCTCGTTCAGTGTAAATGCCGGTACATATATTTTCCCCAACATTAGTCACTACATTTGCGCCTGATGTTACGAACATGAACCTGGTTTGATCAAAGTTCCAAAATTTGTGAGGCGAATCCCAAATATTGTGTTCAAGCAGCACTTTCTTTAGACAACTGAAAAATTCCTGTATTAACACTGGATTGGCACATGATGCACGATACCAAAACAAGTTTTTAGGTCATCCGAGAGTTAAGTTAAATCTTTCACAAAACCTCCTACAACATTTTTTGACGTGACAACGTCTAATAAATCGATGAACGCCGGCTGCACGCACGAAAAAGTGTCCCACTACGGATGTATCCTGTATGCTCATTGTACGCATTCGTGGCATCTCTCTTCATGCTCATAGTACGCATGCGTGGCATCTCTCTTCCACTCGATTGGAACAACCATCGATTTGACTTTTCAATCATATTTTCGTCGTTTGAATTATTAATATTATGTAATTTAACGATCGTCCACCGATTTTCAGCACAATCGGTACGGTTATTTAAAAGTAATGTTGAATATTCGAATACGTTTTGAACCAACAATGGTGTTTTACAGTTACACATAATAATTCAAATTACACCCGGGATCTTTTGCACAATGTTTTAAAAAATATTGTAACACATTATAAATAAGTTTGGTGTATTTGGGATGCGTATTTGTTATAAAATCGTGTTATAAAAACTAAATAATATTATTCCCCTACTGTGAACAAATTTTTTATATACATTATATCTTCTGAAACTGTTATAATTTTCAGTATGGCCTCGTGGACTAACGGTCAGCGTAGCTAACTTCCAATCCAAAAGTTGTCGGTTAGAATCCCGGCAGCTGCGGATTTGTTTTTGTACTTTTAAAAATAAATACGACGCACGCAACATTTCAAAAGTAATAAATATATTTGAATTAATGAATGCAAATAAAAGTAAATTTATTAATTTAATTGTACATTTCATTTCACTCCTTTGTATCCATACAAAATAGTGATAATTCTATAAAAGTGATTCTATTTTTTTTATAAAAGTATTCAGAGGTAGATTTTATCATACAAAAGATAGAAAAATTAAAAAAAATTTCCTTCCTCAAAGAATATAATATTTTTAATGCCTAACTAGTTTGGTTGCAAAAACCTATTACGGCTCAGTCTCAGGCCGAATATATTTCCTTTTCTTCTGGATCAATCATTTCATCAATGTTTTTTTATGACTTTGTCACGTTAAACTATCGTCCGTAAACCGACTTTACAGACAACCAAATTTTTTTTCCGCAGCTTCTTTTTCTACATTAAACCTATCAGCCGACCCATGTTTTTTTTGGCTAGTTTGTACCCGAGTTTATAACTTGCCAAACAGTCAATCCCAAACCATTTTCCTGCATACATACAACCTACGTAGCAAGTTTACATTCTATATCAAAATCAAGCACGAAGGGTGTACCAACTTTCGCAAAATCGAGATTAAAATAACTCCCCCTATTAAAATGTTCAATGACTCTAACAATATTTTATTTTAATGTCGATCACGGCATTTAAAAGTGTTTGGTCGCCTTGTAGACTGTCCAATCTTCCTGAAGAACCTTTATGACAGCTAGTTCTGTTTGTTATAGGTAATGGACCTACGTCCGGATGAACCACTGTTGTTACTTTTTTTCATTGCCCATTGTTTAAAAGTAAAGAACTAATGAAAGAAAAAAAAACATTATTGGTTTATAAAATAATAAGCTTACTGTAAAGTAACTACAACACAATTAATTTAATAAATCTGAAAACAGCGAAACTGAAGTCTTTGGTTCTAAGATATATTTTGGACACAGCTGATACCAAGTGTCTTGAATTGATGAACACTCTGTAGTTTAAGAATGATTAATGAAATATTTAGTTCTATATTAAAAACATATTTACATATCTCAGGTAAAAAAAACAGCCACCCGTTACACCTATTTTAAAATGTAAATATTACATTACTCTCATGCTGTTGTTTTAGATTCCTTGTTATTTGTTCAAAAACGAAAACAAAATGGGTACCTAACGGGATAGCATAAAAATATTTTTTTAAAGAAGCCCTTAACAATAATCTACACACACACAGTTTACAATTATACCTTAAAAATTAAATCCTTAAAACCATAAGACAGTTATTTACCTTTATATTACGATATTCATTATACTGTTGTAGCTATAGATGACTTTTAAAATATCTTCAAAAGATACACTCTTTGAATAACTGTACAATATCTGAACAAAAACTGCGCGAATGAAAGCCGCCCCTTCCCTACAAAAGAGAACATCACGCGCTATCTGTTGAGTTCTCATCAGGCCCCAAAGTGTGCAAAGTTGGCATTTGCCGAGGGCGCCAGCTTTTGAAGGGGGGAGAATTTGGGGTATGAAAGAAAAAGAGGACAAAACACTGGGATATGAAAAATAAGCTTTTTAACGTATGGTAATGATTTAATTAAAAAAAAACACGTAAAATACTACAATTTAAAGCACAACAGAAAGGCGTGTAATATCCCTGCACTTGCCGTAGGAGAACACACAACCTATTGCTGGGTGAGGGGAGGAGGGAAATGGCAGGACGGGCAGCGCGGTGAGAATGTTGCAGTGGAGGGGGAAACACAAACGTACTTGTCTCGCGCCCACCCTGTTTCTGTGGCTCAGTTCTAGTTGAAATGCGCGTTGCGTGTGTGCTTGTATTTTCGTTACAATTTTTTTGTGATTTTGAGTTTGTAATAATTTATAATTAGTAAAATTTAAGTGGTACTGAATATACAAAACGCGCTGGTAGAAAGCAGATTGACGAACTTGAACTGCTTAAGTGCCCTAAATCAGAACATTTTTTTACTTCGAGTTCGACTTATTCAACCCCATCCTCTGAGCGTCAGGCCCGAACAAAGCAGCACTGTTCCCGTGCTGTACCGTGTGCTGAACATTTATTTAATCTTGTTTGCTCGGCTGCCGCATAATGCTGTCCTGCTACAGCAGTATTCTTTGGTTTTGTCCATGAAAATAAATTGTTTAGGTATTTTTTAATGTCAACAGACAGGTGGAATATTTTGAAACAATACTTTGCCAAAAACCGCACACCTGTAGTACAGTCCTAGTCAGAAACAAGATGGTTTTCCATGTGCTATCCTGGCGTTAGTAAAAGGTTACGAGTAGATACGAGAATTATTGAGACAGCTACCTATCTGAAGACCCCAGTGTGAAACTGCTTGAAGACTTGAAGCACAAAAACCTTGAAAAATGTTTCAGAATTTCGAGACCACTTTTCTGTTATTTATGTGGAGTGACATTTTGGAAAGAAGAGAAAAATTTTCTACCAACTTGCAGTGTGAATGTCTTAATCTTGAAGTAGGTATCAAACAACAGAACACCTGGGAAGGATTGCTCAGAGAAAAAAGGGATGCGTTTGATTCTATGAACAATTGACAATGAAAATGGCTGGATGTGATGTTCCTAGCTACTCAAGAGTAAGGAAGTGAAAATAATTTGCAGATGAAGGTGAAACACGAGGGATTGAAGGAGACCTAGATGAAAAAAACATTTTAAAAATAATAATGTGTTTCTTAAAATATTGGACTCACTTCTAGCAAATTTGGCAAAAAGGAAAGGAGTGTATTAAGTCGTAGATTCAAGATTTCAAATGTTACCTCTTTTGTTGACTCGCTCATCCGAACCATCAGAAGTCAAGAACGCTGCTTTGAAACTTTGCTCACTACTCTGAAGATATATTAGTTGATACTTTGTAAATGAGTGTGTCCATTTTCAAATGCATGTTGAACTTGAAAGATTCAAAGACTTACCAAAAGTGTATACTTATATTAAAGAAAACAAGTTATCAAACACTTTTCCTAATCTTAAAATTGCAATTAGAATGTTTTGGACCTTACCAATAACAAACTGTACTGCAGAAAGTGATTTTTCAGTTTTAACGAGAGTTAAAATTGCTAAGAGGGCAATCTTTCTAAATGATAGTTTAAGTTCTTTAGTTGTAATTTGCACTGAAAAAGATGTAACTTTAAAAACTAACTTTGTAGATATTGTAAATAAGTGTGCTAAAAAAATTAAAGGGAAAAAAAAAATTTTTTAGTGTCAAGAATTGCTGCTACATGTATAGATTATCAAATGATGTTTAAGGCACTCTAGTGGTCCTAAAATATTTAAATGATAACTTACATATTTTTGCAAATAACTCTTTGTAACTCTTAACATCCCAAGTTAGATTCAAATCAACATTTCTATGCTACTTGCAGTATTTGGGGTTAAAATATTATTTCTATTGCATAGTTTCATATTTTGTTTTTTACCTACAAATATTTTTTTCAATGGTGTTTCAATTAAATAAAAACAAAAATGCAATGTTTTGTTTTATAATAATAATTTTGCATAAAAAATAGTTTATTTTGCATATTTTTATTTACTTGTCTTTCTTTTTTATTAAAATATGAAATTTGTTACCCTAGAACAGATCATGTTTTTTAAAAAAAAACTTTGTTTTTATTTGCATAATGTGCTGTTTTAAAACTTATAATAAATAAACTAAAATTTGTAAAATTGTGGATACTTCAGGGGAACTGGAAAGGAAGGGGGCGGCTTAAGATTATCTGCCCAGAGCGCTGGCCACTTTAAATAGGGGCCAGCTTCTCACCAACTATCTAATGCTATTTACTTGGCCGTGAGATACCAAACTAAAAATATCACCGAAATAGTCAACTTTACACCTACTACTTTCGTTAGATGTACACCCATCTTGGTAATTGTGTAATAGACTCCGTAAAAAAAAGGTTTAAACATAAAAAGTATGCTCATAGAATGTTATGTATAAATTTTTTTTCTATTTTAATAACAAAATTATTTAATGTTATTTTAATGTCAGAGTTCTAAGCTGGCTGTGTTTTTATTATTTCCTTCTACCTTTTAAACGGTAGGTACTTTTTTTTATATTTAATAGTGTTTCAGACACGTGAAAATTTACTGGGTGATTTGGCGTAGAGTGAAAGAAAAGTGTGCCTGTAATGTGAAGATAGCCAGAGAATACTCATAAATTTCCAACGCGCTAGTTCATCCCGTCCCACCACCTTAACCCCCCAAAATAACTGATAGTCGAAGAGTGAAGGAAACTGATGGTCTCCCTTCGCACGCCATTGCCCATAAGAAATAACATCCGGGTGTAACTCGCCGCGCCGGACACGAGCTGGCCTCTCGCGTGGCCTGGCCTCGTCACACGCTGTGCTGCCAACCACGGACCCTGTTACCACGCCGGCCAATCAGAGACTTCCACTGTCTCGTGTTTCCAGCTCCTTTCTTCGCTGCTCGCCTCTCCGCGTCCTCTCTTCCTTAGCGTGTTCACCCTTGGATTGCACTGTGCATCATATGTCTCTTTCCAATGCACGATTTATGCCGTTAGCGCAGTCCTTGTTTCGGTGAGCTTTGTCGCCAGATACACACTTCAGAGCAAAATTTTTTTAGATACAACTTTTTAAGGTAGTAAAAATTTAATTTGTAAAAGTATCTGAAACATTGTATTTGTAGAGTAAAGTTTGGAATGAGAATTTTGGTAGAACATTTTTCTGGTATATTTTCATCAATAGCATCATCTAATTTTTTTTTAAAGGATGCTTAATTGAAAAACGCTATCGTGTTTTCAATTTTTTTTCAAGAATTATTAAAACATGATTTAATATTAAAACGTTTTGCTCTTTGAGCATAGCACATAATTTTATGAAATATAGTGTTATTAACTGCTTCAAATAATTTATTCTGAAAACATGAATGGTGTTTAAAATTAATTTGTTATCATCTAAGGATGACAAGAGATGCGATAATACTATCAATAGACACTAATTTATGGTCTTAAAAAATCAAAAAAATTCACATTAAAAAAAAGTTATTATAGTGAAAGATGATATATAAAATGTAAACAGGCTGGGCAGTATGAATGTAGCTCAGTGGTCACAGTTGCTCTGTACTGCAATCTAAGCGTGAGACGGAGTATAGCTTCGTGTCTCCTCATACAGCTACTTGCTAGGCTCTGCAACCGCGGTGTTCAGCCTTGGACGGCCCAGTCCTGCACGTCTGTCTTCCCTCAGTCGCTGTGATCAGTATCGCGTCAAGGCTCACGTTCTGACCGTCGTGTATTCGATTACAACACCTGGTGCTACTCAAGTTTATAACTGTCTCATCGTAGAGCCGTGTATTTTTTCGCGAAAAGATATTCACATTAGATGTTTGCTAAAACATTGTAGCATTGTCTACGTTTCGTGGTGTGCTGGGATAATTTCAGGTAAATGTCTGCTGTCAGCATCGCCAATCACAGCCACCCACTGCGAAAAGCATACATGACCTGACTGGCCCGGCCAAACTGGCCAATCACTTCCCTTGCAGGCGGCTGCCAATCACAAGGAATCAATCGCAAGCGCAGGCATTATCTACTGGTGCAGTATAATGAGTGATGATATTTTTTCGCAAAAAATAAATGCAACAACTCATCAGTAACACTGATTAAAGCAATGTTGTATAAAATCGGGATATTCTATTAGCCAACAATTGTTTTGCTCTCGTAATTTTCTATGACATTTATATTATTTAATTTTCCGACGTATTATACTATAAGGAATTTTCTCACTAAATAAATGCACACTTTGACTCGCACCTGGGCCAGCTTGGTCTAACCTATTGCTATATTACATTCAATTTCAAAGATATTTACTTAGTTAAAAAAAAAACAAGTTTCTAAACTTACTGTAAATATCTAATTTTATTAAAAAATAATATTTGGTCTTGCAATAACTTTACCTTTTATTTTCATCAGGCGATGATGAAATGTTACTGAAGAGGAACGTCGACAAGTTAATGCCCAAAATGCAATAATGTTTAAAACCAGTAATCGCGAACCGCTAGTGCCAGAACCTTTTATCCAGGACTTTGCATCTTTGCAGAAGTATCGCAACGACCGAGAAAGTCACGTGCGCTGTCAGGTCAGGATGACAGTCTAATGAAGCAGTAGCGCACACACAATTTTAATTCCATTAGGCGGATGGAATATGAGAAGGGGTGGGGGGGGGAAAGCCTTGATCCGTATGTCCACTGTTTGCTTTAAATTATTTCCTTTTGTTGGTGAGAATGCTAGTTTTATACATATTAATTAGGATTTTGGTATTTTGGGATTAAAAAGGAGTGTGGGGGTCACACGGAAACAAAGTAAGGGTGTCTCTTCAATTAAATGATTTTTTTTATTTATTTTTTATTTTAACAGGGTTAAACTTGTAGATATTGTGAGCAGCCGAACTTCAAAAAATTAAGGGAAAAAAAATACATACCGTACATTCTTTGTGCACAATAATCTGCCAAAGTTTAATTATTTACATTTTTGTACAGAATGGATAACGAAAACCAATTAGCAAAAATAACTAAAAAAAAATTGTGTTTAAAGGCAACGTGTTTGGCTTCTAGGCAATGTAGTTTAAAACTATTTAAGATGTTTTTTTTTTAAATTTAATTTAGTCTTTTAAAATCATAAACATTCTGTTGAATGTAAAAACCCAATTAAAATATAATATGTATTTGTACATAAACAAAATAATATCACGCAGCAGTCAGTAAACGGTGCAGTTGACGCGTGATAGTTTCGCCTGAGTGGCTGGGGAAAGAAGTATTTCAGCGAGGCAGTGAGAGTGGTGCAGTTTGTTTGGTTGTAAAGGAGGGAGGTGGAGAGGAGCTCGGCGGAAGTCAACGTCAGAAGCTGGCGACCTGGAACAACTATCGTCATAAAGAGCAGAGGGGAGCTGTGTCAGTAAGCTTCATGCCTCTGATGCGATTTTTCAGAATGCCAGGTTATAACACACCCAAAAAAAAAAAAACTGCTGCTACTTGCCATAACCCTACACATATCGCAATTTTCAAATGTCACAGAAACGGAATGTTTCATCGCGTCTAATATAACTAAGTTCACATGTGACAGTTCTCAAATTGATACCTGAAGTATAGGTATCCTCTGGCTGTTGTTTTATCTACAGTATTAGTAAACACAGTTGCGTTGTTATTCATTGTTCATAAATAAACATCATGTGTGTCTTTGAGATTTTCTGTGCGTGATACTTACACTACTTTACCGACTTAGTGTAATGTTTTTGAAACTTTAGAGTAATACGGGTTTGAAACTTTTGTTTGTGTGCGTGAAATTAGTTGAGTTGAGCAAAACAGCTGAAAACTTGAAGAAATTTTGGATCTGTCCTAGAACAAAGATAACGAAGAACAATAATAATAATTTTTTGCTAAAACAAGTGTTATCACAGTTGTTCTTTTAATAATTTTAATTTTATATCCCGTATTAATTGTTATCGACTTTGTAAAAATTATTTATTTTGGAAATTTATGCCGTATCTACAAAACCCAGAACTATATAACTATTGTTGTTTGAATGTAACACATTTCACAGATTCCTTTGAGGACTATTGGTCATGACATTTGAAAACTAAAATGGTTCTATTTTATGAAATATAACACTTTCAGTATTTTTCAAATTTTAAATCTGTGTCGTTTTAACCTAAACTCATCTTTGTTGACGGTTTCTATTGTGATATTGATGTTAAAAAGGTTAAACTCCGGGAAATTCAACCACTCAGGAACCAGCATTTATAATTTAAGAGCATATTAAATAAATAAGGAAAGAATTTAATATAGACTAAAATGGTGTAGTGAGACATTGTGACGAAGTGTTAAATTCACTACATTTCAAGTTCAATCAAGTAATTAGACCGTTTGTATTAACACTGCAGTGATTTAAGAAAGGTTTTAAGTGTTTTTATAGAATAAAATCCCGACTGATGTTGACCTTTACCCATCTGTTTACCAAATGAAAAATGTTTTTGGTGATAATAGTTAATGAACAATTATATTTGGAATAGTTTGCCTAATTAAATTAAGTCAAAGCTACCCTTAATTAAAATTAATATAATAAATATTTTCTTTACGTCTTCGCTTATTTGTTAACCAAACGAAATTTATATTGATTGAGAGTACGATGTATAAGGAACAAGAAAGTTTTGGGTTGTCGTTCATAGCCGGTTCCCTACTATAGGTTTGTCAGGTATGAACAGGTGAGTTGGTACTATATATTCACACTCATCGGTTTCCTAATTAAAATATATATAAAATAAAATATAATTTTATCACGAGCGCAATTGTATTAGTTTGTGTATGTAAATTGGGTCAAGACTCGCGGTTGTCGTAATTAAAAACAGTGCGCGACAGAAGAACATTGCCGGTTCTATTCAGTGTGATAGACAAGGACGCAGCGTAGTAGCTGTTCGTGACGTAAGTACTGCGTAGAAGAGAGTACGCTTGCTATTTATTATATTTTCTCCAAGCAATAATAAAAAAACAAATGCTGCTACGTGTTATGTTTTATACATGTTATCTAAATATAACAAAATTAAAAAGTTGCTCTTTTGCGGTTTAGAAGACACTATAATTAATTTTGACCATGAAACATTTAAGAATTGTTTCTCTAAATTATTGTATCGCAAAAAGAAAAGCTTTAAATACCTCGAAGTTGAGAAAACTAAAGACCCAGTTGATTTTGTAGGTTATCACTCTGCAGGTTATAAAAAGTTACTGTACTAAACAAGATATATAATTATGATTTAAATAATTTTATTACAAATAATGAAGTAAGTACATAATATTCAAATGTTAAATTGGATATATTTTTAAAACAATAAATATATAAAAAATAAATATGGCATGCGCCATACTGAAATGCTGGATTTTTTATTTTATTACTCTCTGATACACGTGGCAAATTTATATTTAAATCCTTTCAAAACATTTTTTTTTCCATGTGCTGTCATTTGCATTATCTTCCCGTTATTCGACAGAGGAGGTATTTGATTCAGTATTGGCAAATCCTGACCATGCAGTGCCTTGTGAATCATCAACAGTGTATAACAATAAATTTAGAATCAACAGTAACTCTTGATTCACTAAATACATTTTTCCACCAAGGCCATTAACCCCTGATAAACAAACCACGTGCCTGGTTTGAAATTGCATACAAAATGAATGTGGAAAGAAAATGCTCAATCTTATCTTTCTTGAGTGTAAAAATTCTGTGCAACAAATAAAATCCACTGCAATATCTTTCTATGATTCTGAGATGCATTTGTAACATGATAATTAAATGGTTGCTAATCAAAAGACATGTTACGCTTCATATTATAAAAACGAGAAGCGGTATACCAAGGAATCTGTTGATTTTAGTTGGCATCAAAATAGACGGCTACATATATTGGTTTACGAGCGTCTTACGCACTTTATAATGAGATAAATAATTGGAAACGTCAATGTTATGTATTTTTCGCAGTTATTTTCAAGATACCATGCTATACTATTAGAATTATGGGATAATACACTTTGAATTTATAGTATATTACCAACCCGAAATTTTGGAAAAAAAGAATACAAATATTTTGTTGAACGTATAAGCATTACAGAATCTACAGGCTCACGTTAAAAAAATGTGTATAAGACGGATATCTTCATGTTTATAATGGTTAGTAACACTAAGGGCGGAATTCATAGTGGTGATATAAGCAATACTTGAGTATGGCATTCAATTCATAGCGGACAAAAAGAGCACTGCTTATTAGGACTACTTCAAGTAATACTTCACGAAGCACTGCGTAAAATAAGTACTACTCAATACGAAATCACAGTCATGAAATAAGTTTGCATTGTTTCGCAAGTATTCATAATCAAATAAGCCATGCTTATTCATTGATATAAGTAATGCTTCATGAAATTGGCTATCTAGGTGACTCAAGTACCTACCGGTACGGACTTGTTTCTTGTAATGAATAGGTTATGTAATGTATTAATTCCCGTTAATTTTTCCATTTATTAAATTAAAATTGAGAGAGTAAACAAATCAATTTTGGGGAAAAGAAACGAAACAAATCGTTGCCGCCTAATATTGTAAACAATACAGGCTACGTGCATAACCTCTTCTGCAGGTAGCGTGATGGATTTTGGTAGTGGGACGATTTTGAACAACTTGCGGATGAAGTTTACGAGGACCATGTTAATGTACGGACACCAAAGCGCTACATACGAGATGCATTAAACCCTTTCGAATGGTATAGTGATTCTAAGTTCAAGCGACGTTTCAAATTCAGCAAGAACACATCAATCTAAATTATCATGCCGTTAATTGAACCTGCACTGAGGAAAGAAACTACTGCTTGTATTTTAAGACCAACTGCTTAAACAAAATTTTTTCCGTATCTGTATAATGTTTTCCTCTATTCTTTTTCACTAGCCGTCACGAATCACGAAAGTTGTTTCGCTACCACGTGGTTAACTTCACCCGCTTATAGATCACAGACACAAGATGGCCAACATAATTTAACAACACAAACATTCAAAACATATTTATGTAGTTGTAAATTAGTTTTTAATACATGTTCATATTTATGTTATTCAAGTTCACTATCAAATAAAGTATAAATATCATCTTACGTATTAATTTCATTATTTTAATCGCATATATGGTTTTAAACGTGGGCATTTTTTTTTCAAACAGGTAAACTATATACTTACAGCGGTATATTTGCTTGCGTTACGTTGACACCAAAATTCGTCCTTTACTTTTTGAGATACTTCATCAAGTACAGCATGGCCAATATAAGTAGTGCTTGTTGAAGTATTACTTCGTCAAGTATAGGTTTATAAATTCATTGCTGGAATAAGTACTACTGGAAGAATAAGCACTACTTTATAAAGGATTACTTATTCAGCAAACATTCCTTCGACTATGAATCCCGCCCTAAATTTGCGGAAACTCAAAATAGGAATAAATTTGAGAATGTAGCTTATGATCTGATAAATTGCGTAAAAGCTACAGATTATAAACCGCTAACGTGTCCTTTAACTGCTGATGACGTCATTCGCGGAGAATGTAACATTCCTCGAAAATTATTTTAAATTATGCATAATCTTATTGCCGGACCTGAGACTTCTAGTGATGATTCCAGTGAAATCACAGTCCAAATAACGTCTATTTGTAGCGATTATATTTTTACTATTATAAAGGGTCGATGCAAACCAGCGAAACATTTAACCCTTTGACAGGCAATAAAGTTTTGGTCAAAATCTCAGCAAGTAATGACAATACTTAACAGATATGGCCATACGATTGGATACAATTTAGCTGAAGCTCTGGAGACAGAAATTAATTATACAGCAATTCAAAATAATAAGTTAATTCCAACCGGTATGGATACAAAAAAAGGATGCAGCACTCACGTATTCTTCGTTAATTTTGACCATTTAGTTTGCATAACTTCAGGAAATGGTACTATGCATGGCACAGTTGGAATTATTTATGAAATTCCTCGGGCATAAAATGAAGATTAAGATGAAATCGATGCAACAACTTGTTAATTCATTCAGCTTATTGACGACAGAGAAGAATGCTGACCTGCTGAACGCCATCTTGAAAGCAGCTCAACAGCAAGTTCCTGACCTGGCACCCATTATAAGAAGGCTAGAGAAGGGTAATAGATGTCCAACATTGCATGAAATATCCAGTGACGGAAAGGCTGTGAAAATACTGGGCACATTGGGATTCCTTGAGAATGGTAAATGGGTTACTAATGCGGGCATGGGAGTGTCCAAATGTAAAAGTAGATACAATGCAACTACTTCTTAAAAAAATTTAAGTGGCAGAGGTTTAGAAATAAATCCATGATGATACCTCGAGTGGTCATCTAGGGATGAACCAAACTCTAACCAAAATACATTAACGCTACTATTGTTTGAGGTGACGCCAGGATGTAGAAGCTTGGTGTAGACAATGCGAAGTAGGCTCAGCTATAAAAGGACTAAAACACCGTTGTTGGAGGAAAATGAGGGTCTAAAATGTAGGTGCTCCCTTATATATGATAGCCATCGACATCACTAGAGGATTTCCCAAGACCAAAGATGGTACCCTGTATATTCTGGTAGCAATAGATTACTTCAGTAAGAGGCCAGATGCTTATGCACTTCCTAACTAAGAAGCCACTACCATTGCAGATGCAGTAGTCAACCACTTTATTTACATTTTTTGTTTACAAATGGAGATCCACTCAGACCAAGGCCGCAATTTCGTGTCAAAAATATTTCAGGAAGTGTGTCCGTTTCTGGGAATAAATAAAACCATGACTACAGCCCTACATCCTCAGTCCGAAGGCATGGTGGAGAGGTTCAACTAAACTATCGAGGAACACCTTGCCAAGGTTGTGGCCGAGGATCAACATGAGTGGGATCAACACATACAATTGTTTCTAATGGCATATAGGTCTGCTATCCTTGACTCCACTGGGCAGACTCCTGCAAGTACTGTATTTGGACAGGAGTTGAGCCTGCCCTGTGATGTTAAGTTCGGTCGACCTCGCAGGGAGTTACAAGCACCACTGATTATGTGAATTGACTAGAGGAGAAATGGCGTTTATACATGAAGAAGCCTGCAAAAATCTTCGATTAGCGACGAATCTACTGAAAACGACGTACCACCTGATGGCTAAATCAACCAGATTTTAGGACGGTGATTTGGTGTGCTTGTACAACCCGCAACGAAGGAAGGGAAGTTGCCCTAAACTTCAAGCAGCGTGGGAAGGCCCATATGAAGTCTTGAAGCGGCTAAATGATGTGGCTACCACATCCAGAGATGAAAGAAGGGACGGTAGAAAGTGATACATGAGGACCGATTGAGGGAATATGCCAAAAGGGATGCTTTCTCTGTAAGGGACGGACAGGTTTAAGGAAAAGGCAGTGATATGAACGGAGACTGGACAATGATGCACACCAGGTTCAGAGCTGGCTGGTGGCCCTTCATGGCCACTGACGTCATGCGTCGTGAATTGACTTGTCATGCAATGTGTTTCTGACTGGATTTCAAGGGTCCTTGTAATACACCATACTCCGCTCCTTACGCACCCTCACGCATCGGGCTATGGTCACCTTTAGGAACCTGGAAATTATGGGCTTACAGAGGCTGCCGCAATGGGTGGCGTGAATAAGCATCGCTGTTCTGGGTGCTTCGGTCTTCGGATTGGCTTGGGATGACCCGACACGTTTCAGCTGCTCTCATAACTTCAAAAAGGATACCACAGGTGTATAAGCGACGACGCCGGCCTCCGCGGGAATTCCGAGAGTTCGGAGAGTTCCGCGAGTAATGGGAATTGCGACATCGGCGAAGCGGAAGAGAAACCCCCACGAGAGAGATGCGACAAGGAGCGACGGGACCGTGAGAGTGCGACTGAGTGGCGCGAGGCTGTGTGCGAGTACAGGCATGAAATGGGGGGCGAATCACTGTCAAGCCTAGCTCCAGTGAGGAGTGTAAACTGTGGAAATTGACAGACATTTAGTGACTTGCGAATAAACATTTTTTAAGTGCAAGTGATTGGTTATCCGACATTTTTAAGTAATATTATTTATTAGTAATGTAAATTTTAGTAATTAATAAAACTGTAATAAAACTTAATTTGGTTTGTCCCGTACGAACCTTAGTTCCCTAACATGATACTCATAACAATACAATAGTTCCATAAAATTAAGAATTTATCTTCGAAGAACATTTAAGTTACTAAACCGTATAGCATAGAACTGAGTTTTCCTTCCGGATCAATAAGAAAGTTATAATTAAATAATAAAGTTTTATTTCAAACTGGTATGTTTATTTGAGACTGTGTGCGTGATAATGGTTGGAAACGAAATAGAGATAATATTTTTAAAGCCGAGTATGGAAGCTTATAGGAAACACGGTTTTATATTACTCTAAAAACACTAGGTACAGTCAACTTATTCTCACATATTGAGACGTTCCTAGATGTTTAAGTGATATCAGATGCAGCGCGTCGGTACAATACAACAGGCGCAGATTAACAAACTTATAAGATGACATGATGTTGAAGTAAAAGTAGCAAAATGAATAATAATGATTATTTACTTAAAACTTCAAAAAGTATATTAAATAAACAATTATGGCTTTACACATGCCTACACTGGCAATTTTATAACTTGTCTTAAAACCAATGGTGTACCACTCTACCATTAATCTTAGTGCTAATAAAAACATTTTGCTACAATAGTTATACGCATATTGTGATTCGCAATTTAGGAGAGTAAGTTTATAACCGTACACTATGCCTAGTGCTATACATAAATAAATATAAATATAAAGATAATTATTAAAGTCTGGAAAAGGATTAATCGTAATACAAAAATCGCATAACTCTGCTAAATGCAGCAACAAAGTTCTCGACAAGGAAGTTTAAGCCTAAATAAAATAATTTCTAAATATCATAAAAGAGTTGACTTAAATGAGTTCTCAATAAAGTTAATGCCGTTTATGAGTGCGTATAAAACTTCGCTGAATCCTGTTGCTATTTACTGCTTGTCTGAGAGGCGGACGTCTACTTGAAACTACCACTAGCAGTGGTGTCTAAAGTATAGGTTTCCAACAAATCACTAGATCCCAGTCGCCAAAATTCATTATTTTAAATATCACAAGACTGGTGGCTACAACAAAACATAGTTCTGAATAATGTAGGTCTGTACTTAACTTTCATACTATTTAAACTTTGCTAAACTGGAATTTGGAGTGCGTATTCAAACTCCCAACACTTGAAGAATGTGCATGACGAGAGTCCGGTGCATCTAGGCCGTGCTGATGACTACTCTGCGTCACACGCAAGTCGAATAGGCCCAGTTTCAATGTTCTGTAGTGTATAGCCACACCCAAGTAATGCGTTAGCCATTGAGCAAAGTTTATTAACTGACAATATTTGCCACGCAATTTTGGCCTCGTAAGTACCCAAAATCCGTTAGTGGCTGGATACGAAAAGGGTATTTGCGGCTAGCAGAATTCTAGTACTTATCGGGCACTTTTTAATCACTCCCTTAAATAACATAGCACTGTTTCAATAAAAGGGCAAATGTTAGTTTATAATTCCGTGCCCGCAATATGGCCAAACATTAATGAGACGACTTCTTTCTTGCAAATCCGCTGCTGCAGTGCTCTCGCAACGTCTCGTTGCCACAGCACAGGGAAGTTGCGGTGTCTCGCCTGTGCGATCCACTCGGGCAGACGGTCTCGCCCAAGCCGGGAGATCCGTCCAGCCAACAACACAATGCGCGAGGCGAGCAATGCCTCCAGGCTGATAGCAGCGCCTCGTTGTGGCAGCAAACAAACCACTACATTCTACCTTAACTGTGGTAAGCACTGATAGTCCAGGTGCAGGAAGTGTGTGGGAAGCGACACTGCGGCAAAATACTTATAAAATTTATTTCTAAACAAAAATAAGCAAAATTATGATAAGCCGTTTACAACAATTATTAAAAGAAAATAAAGGAAATTTTGAGGTGAACCCACCTCAATATTTTTGATGTGTAAACATCTCAGCTCTTGGTTTACAGAAAAGTAATTTTGTAAAACCAACAGAAGTAAATTGGAACAGAAATGTTAAATGTTTGAAGTCTCAGAAATCTCAACCCGCTTGTTTCAACCGTATATTATAGTTCATGAAAATCGCAGATTTACAGCGCAAAAGGTTTTAATAAATAAAACTCTTAATAGCACAAATATCATTCAATACTTCATTACATTAATTATAGTCATAAAAAGAAATAATGATCACTTATAAAATACATTAAAATACTGGTGTTACAATTTTGACAACTCTTAGATAACATTGAAATGTGGAGATAGTGCAGCGTTTATCACACTCTAAAGAAAGATTAAATTGTTACCCTACATATATTCGATGCCAAAAAATAAAATAAAATCGCGATGACATTTTCACTGTTAAACCTAAATGTTGAATTAGTTTAATAAAGTAAAGATTGGTTTGTAGGAAGTATTAACAGCAATGTCAAATATAAATACAGATTCTTAGTGTTAAAATATGTGTTGTAAAATACTATCGAAAAATAACTTTAAATGTGCGTACCTAAGTACACACTTCCATTTATTTTAATAAAATTCAAAAGTAACATCCTTTAAAACTGAGTAAGAGTTGTATTTTAATCCGGGGAAAGTGTTACCTGTTTCGCTATTATGAATGCCTAAAAATTTACAGCTATTAAAGTTTGAAATAACTATTTTTCTAAACTGCACCCAGAAGCGAAAATGGAAGGTATAAGTAAATTAATATCAACGATCAAAAACAAATGTATTTCTCCAGTGCAAAATTAATAAGAGTACATACTTATTATTAACATCCAATGGTGCATCTTGTTAAACAGAAATATAGCTTGGTTTTAATATGTGTAGGAAAACATTTTCTTAGTTTTTCCCAACGACAATGTATGGTATTGAACGCAAAAAGACGCCTAAAAACAATATATATTGTTATGTTATGGTTTTTATTTGGAGGAGAATAAATTCTTATTAGTACTGTATATTGGCCGGTCCTAGCCCTGGGTTCTGAGTGTGGTGTCGATGTCGGTGTTCGCCATCTTGGATTGTGACGTCACAATGACCATCTTGGATGACCTTGACCTTTAAAATTCGCCAAAACTGACTCAAAATTTGGTAAAAATTCGCTAAAATCAGCCAAAATGTCTAGTTTTTTGGAAAAAATTTCCGCCAAAAAAATCTCAGAAAAAATTTCCAATTTTTTTTTCTCCTATTTTAAAGGAAAAATTTCTGTTTAAATGGGCCAATTTCCTATTTTAGTTCTCAAACATGCCAACGGCTTGAAAATTCCTCAAAGTGGCTTAAATTCTACGGCGACAAGCCGCTCTAAGCCACCAAGGTCATGACTGAGACCATAAGGATGTCTCGGTTATCATTTTGAATTATGAAGTAACCGTTGCAATTATAGTTACAGTCGCCATCTAATAAATCAGTATTTATATGCTAGAAAATTGGGCAAAATTTAAAATTTATAAAAATATAATTCATAAAAATTTTTATTTATAAACCACTATCTTGGTTTATGACACCACAGCCACCATATTAAATAATTATAATTATTACTGAAAAAATTCTGAAGAAATTTTAAGTTAAAAAAAATTATTTTAATATTTTTACAGAATTTTAATTAAAAACTTCACATGCGTCATGGAGTCTTCTTTTTGAACGTGAGGACAAAATAAAACTGACAACAGGTCCTTACTCAACGGAAGGCACCGACAGACTGACCTCCGACCACTAATGCTAAGGGATATATGTATATGTATATGTATATATATATATCAAATCAATCATTTAATAATTGCTGGTTTAGTTGAGGAATTTTGGGAATCCTTCCCAAATTTCTAAGTTAAAAATAAAGATTTCCAAGATAGTAAATGCAAAAAATTTATTTAATTAAATATTCCATCAATTTAACATAAAATGAAAGGTTCGAAAAAAAACTTTTTTTTACAAAAAAAAGTATTTATTACTTTATTTATTATCTACTACAGGAACACATGCGAAAGTTAGCGATCTAATAAATATTTAGTTCTGCATCAAGCTGAACCATTCCTTAGATCAAATCGGTTTCCTGAAGACAGAAACCATTTAGATCCTTTTCCTACATAGTCTTTTTCTTCCCGACAGAGTTGCTCGATAATGTGTTTAACAAACTGTGTACTGTGACAAAATTTATTACATAAATAATATCCTACATGTGTTTTTAATTGAGATAGTATTTGGTAATAATATATATATATATTTTAGAATGCTACCAAATGATGAATCTCAATTAAAAAACACTCCATGTTTTAGTTTAATGGATTTAATATATTAAATTCCTTTCATCAGAAACTGACTCATAAAAACGTTTATCATTTACAAAGTGTTTTGCTCTTAAAGTTAGGTGTGGGTCGAAAGTTTTAAAGATGTTTACAATGAATGGAATTTGTTTTTAAAAGAAAACACCATCTCAATTGCTCTAAAAGTTTTCGTTTAATTAGCTGTGAGGACATGTCTAATCACCACAAGAGCATAAGAGCATACTGTAAGAGAGGATCACTCCTAAACTACTGTTGTAAGATGAAACTCAGTGTATTTAAAATTAAGGTTCCGTCTTCAAGTAAGTTCAAAGAAAAATTGATTCTTGGTTCAGCAGTTTTCTTCCACGCACATTTATAAATACCAACCTGTCGGTAAGAGCATTGTCTCGTTACCAAACGATGCGTTGTGTCCAGTGACTATGGAAGGTGAAACACCAAAAATAAAATATATTGGTAAGTTACAAAGGCGGGAGCGCAAGATTGTGTTGAAAGTATTTTAGTATTAACAAAAACAAGATTGAGGACAATGCAAATAAGCATTAAGAAAGTTTTGGTCAATTTTTGTCATCGGTAGCAATTGTGATTAAAAGGTATGTGTTATTATTAATTTCCTTATCAAGTTCACTTTACAATTTTCATATGAACTCGTACCAATTAGTAGGTGTGAACAGTTTCTTGTTATAAGTTAGAGTAAAAAGACGATTTATTACAAATTTTACAATGTTACTGAATAAAATAATATAAATAACAATAATAGTTTTATGATGCTTCTTGTGCAAAAAGAATTTCAAAGAAATGCATCTACTGAATTTCGTTATATGCTAAACATTTGGCAAAAGCGCGTGCCTTAAGCTATAACTGCAATCTAAGATTGAGAGTGTCTATAGGAGCGCTAATTTCATGTAGTACACACATCGTCTGCTAAAATGCACTCTCAACATATAAGTTTAATTTTTACTCGCTTGGGTTCAGAAGTATTTACTACCATGACATCTGGCATCTTGTCGACCATCTTGACAGCAATCTATAAGTATTCGCTACTGAAAATAATGAAAAATTTGTAAATTTTGAATTTTTTGAAATAATTTTTTTTTTTAGCTTTTATGGAATGTAATAAACAAGGTAATTATGTTAAAAAAATATATCCTAACATTGTAAGAGTCAAATTTATTACTTTTTTACAACACTACATAATCCCAAAGTAGGCATTTCACAAGTAGGCTAAATTACATTTATTCAAGAATTTTCACAAGCTAGACCTAAATTCTTATGATACATGCTAATTTCATGTTTATGAACTAACAACTGTCTACTAATATAGTTATCAGAGCAATAAGATTCATGGAAAATAAGAAGTAAATAATCAGCTGACTTGTTTACTCTATGATTCTATTTCTATAGTTGTGCTCTCTGATGTTGAATAAAACAGTGAGTTTGTAAAGTTAGATGTTATAATTGAGTCGACCATTTCCAAAAACCACTTTGTCCAAAAAGTGAAAAAATTGAGATAATGCCACAAGAATATTCTCTGTAGTCATATCTATGGGAATCCGCAAAAAAGAATTGCCAAACACGACATTGTCCTTTAGAAAATTGATGTGTAAAACTGTAAACATTTCCAGAACCCACTATGTCCAGTTCTGTTTTATTTCCACATCACACTTTGTCCACGTCTGTTTTTCATTCCAGAACACACTTTGTCCAGACATTGTGTAATGGCTGCCATTTTGGTGTACCGAATAATATTCCAAAACCAGCTTTGTCTAGTTCCTCCAAATGAATGTCTGTATTTCATGTTTAGACTATAAAAGTCTTGTTTATTATTTTGTTTGGTCTCGTTTTCACTGTGTTTTGTGTTATCTATGAGGACTTATAGCGACAGCTGTTGTGTTTTATGTTTTGTATTCTATTATCAAGTGATGAGGGCATCTGTTTGCTTTTAGCAGAAGAAAAACCGGGTGAACTGACATTTTCGTTAGATTGTCAGAAAAATCTGATCCTGCCAAAACTTCCTGATCAGCTAGCTACTATAGTCGTCAATTAAATATTTATAATTTCACAGTATGCCAAGGAACATCTAAATCCCCACAAAATCAAAGAAACACATTCATTTATTCATGGTCTGAAAATGAATTCCCAAAAGCTACCAACCAGATCACCTCTGCTGTGTTTTATAGATTAACAAATACAGATCTTACGGGTATTACTACAGTTCGTCTTTTCGCTGATGGCTGTAGTGGTCAAAATAAAAACTGAACCCTTATTGGAATGGCAAGTAAATGGCTCAGTCAAGCTCCACAACACGTTCAGCAAGTTCTGTTGTTTTTCCCTTCACAGGTCACTCCTAAATTCCACCTGATAGAATATTTCGCAGAATAGAGAGAGAATTGAACAAACTTGACACAATTGTGCTTCCTGATGAATATTACACAATTTTGAGTAATCATGGTACTTTGCTTCGTCCAAAAGAACATTTTCAATTTTTCGACTGGAAGGAAGCTGTAACTCGTGTAATAAAACCAGCACAGTCATGGCATTTTAGATTTTCCCAGTGTAAGAGTTTTATCTTAACGAGATCGTGCATGAACTCAGCATTGATTCTCGTTTGAGGGGAGTGTTTTTATACAACAGACCTAGGTCAAGGGCGAAGTGTTTTCAAGCGTGGTGTTACACTCTCAGATTTAACACCCGAGGTTCTGGAATCTGGTGTTCAGATTAAAGGCAGTAAGCTGCAGGACATTAACAATCATTTGTGTAAACACTTTGGGAGCAAGTGGAAAGAATCTGAAAACCACCTGAACTTCTACTTGCAATTATATCAGTCAGTAAGTGTTGACAGTGTTCATACAATCATTGAACATGAAAGTGATGCAGAAGACAAACCAATGGAAGAATCTGAAGAACTGCGTGTGTAGCATTCAATTAAACATTGTTGATTTGGTGAAATTGATTACTTGCATACACTGTCATTAATATTCATTGTTATTCTAGTTTCTTGAATAGCGGCTAAGGTTTAAATGTTTTCTTTTAATTTAATTATGAATGTATTGTTTTAATGTTGTTGTTTTACGACCTTGTCATAATAGCTTCAAATATATTGTGGCAAGATTTTTCAACATTTCTTTTTAATTTACAACTGTTACTTTGTTTTTCATTGTTTGTGTGTTTAAAACTGTGCAATAAAATATCATTACTATATCGAGAAGAAAATACGTGTTTCCATTAGCCACTTTCTCCAACATGTACTGTTCCAAATACCACTTTGTCTCTTTGATATTTCCAAACTCCACTTTGTCCAACATTTAAATCGGAATTTCTCAAAAACTAGCTGTTTAATTTTTATTTCTTTTATGGGTACATGCCAACTATTAAATCTAAACAACTAAGTAAACATTCCATTAGTCGTAACATCTCCAGAGAACAAATACAGGTTTTTCCTATTTTCTGGGAAATCACTTATGAAGGACAAAGTGGTGATTGGAATTGGTCGACTCAATTATGGGCAGACCATCGAAAAAAAGGCAAAACATCAAACAAAGGAATGCAAGTAATATAAATAAGCGATATAAAAAGGATGTCAGCGAGGTGAATTCCAACCAAAACATTGATGAAGTACAAAGTGAGGTTAGGTTACCTATACCTTCAAACAATCAAGATTTTTGTCGAAGAAATGAACCTAGTCTAAGTGTATCAAGTGAGGGTACTGTACCAGACCCTGTAACAGGGTTTTCTTTGTAAAATTACTATGGTGAACAGGTGGAAATCGACGAGTCAGCAGCTAGTTACTTGTTGGTTGATAAGAATCTTCTTGTTGGTTTTATCTCTTTGTTTCCATGCCCAGAGTGTTTCAATAAGAACTTGAAGGTTAGTACTACATCTACTAAAGGGTTTGCATCTATTTTGAAAATAGAATATTTTACATGTTCTTATGAGACAAGTTTCGTAACATCGAAACGGTCAAACCTATCTCAATCTGATTCATCTCGACCTCCCTATGATGTCAATCGTCGAATGGTACAGGCTTTCTCATCAATTGGCAAGGGTCATAGAGCATTAGAAACATTTGGAATGTACCTAAACATGAAAACACTGCAAAGTAAAGCCTACAGTTGGCACATTGGAAAACTGCACACAATTTACATTGAAGCTGCCAAGAAAAATTTAGAAGCTGCTCGAATTGAAGTTCGTAAAGCATATTGTCAACTTGATGGCAGGTCAATGGATGATGAAGGTCCCTTCAATATAAGCTTAATGTATGACGGAAGTTGACAAAAAAAAGGTTTAACGTCAAAAAATGGGATTGGCTGTTGCGTGGAAGTTCTAACAGGACTTGTTATTGATTATGAGGTTCTTTCGAAATACTGTAGGGTATGTGAGGAGATGAAAATCCAGCTGGGAAAAGACTTTGTAGAATTTCAGAACTGGTTTGACAGTCATAAAATAACAGATTATCAACAAACTTATGAAGGGTCCTCTCCAATGATGGAGGTTATTGCAGCGGAACGGCTTTGGAAAAGGTCAGAGGAACATTGTTTTCGGTACACTACCTTGGTATCAGATGGGGATTCAAAAACATTTTCTCACTTGAGTTCTATAAAGCCTTACGGGGAGTTAGCAATAGAAAAAGTTGAATGCTTGAATCATGTGGCTAAAAGGTTAGGGACAGGCCTCAGAAATATAGTCTCCGAGAACACAGGGAAAGGTGTTCCACTTGGAGGGAGAAAACATGGAAGTTTGATGGCTACAACAATAGACAAACTTACAGGATATTATAGAAATGCTATCCAGAACAATCTAGGAGATACTAAAAAGATGAAAGGTGCAATTTTTGCTACATTACATCACTGTAACTCAACAGACCAAAATCCCCAACATCAGAAATGTCCCGAAGAAAAGAATTCTTGGTGTTTCTTCAACAGAGCATTAGCAAAAATGGAAAACCTAGACCACATAACCAAATGATTAGAACACCTATTAGTGACAAAGTATTTGATAAAATACTTCCCCTGTATGAAAGGTTATCTTCAGATGACTTACTAAGAAAGTGTGTAACAGGAAAAACATAAAATGCAAATGAATCACTCCACGGTGTTGTATGGTCGAAATGCCCAAAAACCACTTTTGCTTCAAAGAAGAAATTGGAAATTGGAGTCAGTGAGGACATTTGTCAATATAACACTGGATGCATGAAGCCTGTGTCTGTTTTTCAAAAGGAAGGTGGCATTAGTTCAGGACCACAGACAAAAAAAAATTGCAAAAAGCTTTGATCGGAAACGACTCTGCCTTGCTAGGGTCCGAAAACACAAAAAATATTTAGAATACAAAAAGAAATTTAGACAAGCACAACTTCAAGAAGAAGAAAGAGAAAAAAAACAACAGGAGGGCCTAACTTATGGTGCTGGTGAATTTTGAAGCCGTTGCAAAACTTATTTTTTCCAAACAAACTTTCTTACAATTTTCATTTTTCGGAGTAAGTTTTGTAATTTTTTTTTATAAAAATATACAAAAAAAATAATGTACAAGAAACTCTTATAAGAATTTTATTATGTAAAATAAATCAGGCTCATAAACTAACAAAAGCAGAGACATCAAAACAAAAGTTTGTTGGCCTATTGAACTGAATTTGTGCAAAATGTTAGGTACTATAACTTTCAACAGGTGATTCCTGCAAATAATATATTTTGTGTTTTTAAAATTTTGAATTAATATAACTGAAAAAGTAATTGTTGCACGGGGATTAAAATTTTACAGTGCATTCTTCAGTATTTGAACTAAGTATTTAGGTAGATTTATGAATGTAACTTTTGTATAAATTGAGATTAAATTTTTTTTTGTTAATGTAAATTTTTATTATAATAAAAACAAATAGTTATATTTGTATTATATCCACGTTTTTAAAAGTAAAATTATGAATCTACCTAATAATTAAGAAGACATCATCAGCTGCAAAATTACACTTGGTTCATGAAAATCTAATAAATAGTTCCAGAGTTATATAAAATTTTGTACATTACATATAAATTACATACAATTTACAAAAAAAGCCTTCACCGTACACATTTTAATTGTTTTCTTATTTTGTGTATATGTTTTTATACACTTAAAAAGGAAAAAAGAAATATGTCTGAATGCTTCACAAGATAAATAAAAAAGTTAACATTTTCAGTAGCGAATCCCCTTAAGCTACAATATTCTGAAAAAAAAAAATTGCAAAAGTCATTTTAAAAAATCAGGAATTAATATATTAATTCATTAATTCGATACTTGACCTTGGCTCGATCATCTCTCGATGAACAAATTATATTTTTTTATTTAAAAAAAAACTTTATTGTTACGAATTCAAACAGGACATCCACATGCCTCAGGTTCGGAGCTGGCTGGCGTCCCTTCCAGGCCAGTTGCGTCATGCGCGTATTACGTGGCCTCCACTGACGTAAGGCATTCCACGCGTGCCTGGATAAATTACAGTGGTCGTCGCTACCTCACTCCCCCCTCCGCTCTTCCAACAAAGTCCTGCCACGGTGCCGTTATCTATCGCTAAGCGGCCTTGGGAATTCCGTGGGCCGCAACGTGGAGTCACGTAATCAAGTGACGCTAATTTCGACGCTTCGGGCATCGGGTTGGCCTGGGATGACGCGACTCGTCATATCAGCTCTCGTTGGTTCGTGAAGGGCGCCACACAGAATACTTAAGCAGCGACGCCGGCCTTCGCGGGAGTTCCGAGCGAGTCCCGCGACACTTCTGAGCGGATTCCGAGCGAAGGGAAGTGCGACATCGGCGGAGAAGGTGAGAGACACCCTCGAGAGTGGCGCGACGTGGAGTTCGACTGGATCGCGAGAGTGCGGCGACTGAGTGACGCAAGACTGTGTGTGTGGACAGGCGTGAGATAAGGGGCGAACCACTTTAAGGCCTAGCTACAGTGACGAGTGTGAACTGTGGACTCGATAGACATTGAGTGTCTTGATAGTAAACATTTTTAAGTGTCAGTGATTTGTGTTCGGACATTTGTATGTACAATTGTTTATTATTAATGCGAATAGTAGTAATTAATAAAACTGTAATTGGAAAACTTATTTGGGCTTTACCTTACAAACCCAGTTCTCCCCACATTATAAATAGTAACATTTTGGTGTCAGAAGTGAAATAGCCCTAAATAAATAATTTACGAAGAGTTAATTGAGAAATAAAAACAATAGAATTTAAATTTTTGCCAAATAGTGACAAACTGGTAGTGTATGTGGACACGATAGATGGCTGCCGGCGAGCTTTAGATTGTAATGGTTTTCCTAGCAGAATTTAAAATTTATATAAAAAGGGGCCAAGAAGAGATGAAGAATAAAATGGAGAGTAACAAAGAAGAGGGGAATAAAATTTAAATTAGCCAAGAAGAGATAAAGAATAAAATTAATAATTTCCAAGAAGAGATGGATAATGAAATGAATAGTGAAATGAAGAACTGACAAGAAGAAATGAAGAATTCCATGAAATCAAAGATGTAAAACATAAAGAAAAGCCAAGGGGAGATGCGAAACGAAATAGTTGCTGTACAAGAATAAATAAGAAGATTAACGAAACAAGCAACCAGTTGGAAGGCAAAGTGCAGTGTTTGGAGCAATATCTAGTAAAACATGAATAACTGACGGCGCAACAGCTAGCTCAACTCGAGCAGGCAACCAAACAGTGAGTAGCAGCTATAAATGAAGAGTGCTGTCGGATGATCAAGGAAGCTACATCTGCTAAGAAACAGAGAACTTCCTCCATAGACGTAAAGGTGGAAGGCCTAACTGATCAACCAAAATTCATGCCACCCACCTTTGATGGCCAATCATCATGGGCTGTCTACAGGTTACAGTTCGAGGCAGCGCTGAAGTGAACGGTTGGAATGAGAAAGAAAAGGCTACGGCAATCGACTTGTCGCTCTGAGGATTTCAACTAGAGCTTTTGCATGACCATACCAATTCCAGACCAGAAAGACTATAGAGTATTTGTAGAGACCCTTGAGCTGAGGTATGGCAACCGAAACATGGGCAAGGTGTATTGAACAGCACTGAAAACACATTTACATTGATCATTAGAAACATTCCAAAATTTTAAGCCGACATCGAGAAACTTGTGAACCTCGCCTACCCAGAAACACCGACAGAGTTCTGTCAGCAGCAAGCCACTAGTGCTTTTATAGATGGATTCAGAGATGCGGAGGTTCAACAAACTCTTCGTTTGGCCCGACATAAGAAGAGCAGCGAGGCCCTGGTCCATGCCATATTAATAGAGGCAGCACGCAGTTTCTCAGGAAACAAGAGCATCGGGACAAAGAAAGCCGGTCTGGAGCCATACAATGGAGCAAATGCCAGAAACACCACTAATGAAGTAGATATTCTAAGTGCATAAAAAAACTGCTGAATGATATTCCAGGTAACAAGATCAGAAGAGCAGGAGGATGCCCATGGTGGTTCATCTGCAACGAACCAGGACACACCACAAAAACGGTTCGACATGCAGGAAATCATCGCAGCAGGAATAGAAACAGGAAGATAAACAGGGAAATGAGTAATAGCTGGTGCGAGGGGGTGTATGGTTTTTTTCTGTGTTTGTATTTCTTAGAGGCCATGACACTTTTTAGATCAATGGAAGAATCAATGGCAGACAGTTTTTACTTACTATCGACACAGGGGCATCGGCATCTATAATTCGCACAGACATTGTAAGTAAAGAAAAGCTGAAGAGAACACCCATAGACTCAAAACAGCCACCAGGGACACTTCACCTTCGCATGGACAGCTAGATTTAGAAGTAATAATTGGAACGTGGACATTATCACAGAACTTTCTTGTAGTGATATCATTGATGACGTAATTTTAGGAGTGGGCATCATGAACCCATATGGATTAACTGTTTACATGGAAGGAGAGGTACTGCGTAGTAAAGATGAAAAGTAGGGCATGTTAACCCCAACCAATTGGAAGTTCTTGTAACGAAAGTGGTAGTTAGAGAATCTGTTTCGATTCTAGGAAAAAAAGAGAAGATAATAGCAGCTAATATTATGAGAGACCCTACGAGCAGTATGAGCTAACTGATACGACCAGATATGAAGTTAGGATTGAAGACACTCCTGGTTGCTCAAAGCTTTGCAAGGTTCAGCAAGGTTGAACCAGTCCGTGCGGCCATCTAGATTCTAGAACAAGGGATTTTAAAAAGGGAAACCCAATAGCTAGCTACAAACAAGTATTTTGGGTAGGCCAGTGTGAGTCTTCCTCACCTATTAGACATGACACAAAACTACTGAACCCTAATCTAGAACATCAACTAAGGCGATGCTGAAATAATCTAACAGATGGAGAAATAGAAGAAGTCGCTGCTTTTGTGGTAAGAAACCAGGATGTATGTTCTTTAGGGGAGAGGTGATGCGGAGCCAATCCGACAAGCACCATGGCAGCTTCCTCTAGCAAAACAGGAAGAAGCAGAGAAGTTGATCTCGGATATGAATAAGGGTGGTGTAATAGAATAATCAGCAAATTCTTGGGTTCCACAGTTATTTTAGTGGCCAAGAAGGATGGCTAACTGAGGTTCTGTGTGGATTACCAGAAGCTGAATGACATCACTAAGAAGGACAGTTACCCTTCCCATGTATCGATGCCATACTGGTTACACTCTCTTGCACCAGATGGTTCTCTGCACTGGACCGGAAGACTGGTTACTGCACCCCGACGATTAGTAGAAAATTTATTTGACGACATGTAGTTGAGTGTTCCAGTTCACTGTGTCACCATTCGGGTTTTGTAATGTTCTTGCAACTTTTGAAAGATTGGTGGAATTTGTTCTGCATGGCCTGACTTGGAAAACATGCCTAGTTAAACTGGGTGATATTATGGTGGTACAGAATACAGTTAATTTACATTTGTGGAATCTCCAGGATTTATTTGACAGGCTTCGCCATGCCCAACTTAAGTTAACTTAAGTTTTTCATGTTCCAGCAAGAGGTATCATTCCTGGGTGCATTATATCACAGGATGGAGTGTGGACAGATCCTGAAATGATCCAATCTATTAAGGAGTGGCCTCAACCTAAGAATAAGCATGAAGTAAGAAATTTCTTGGGAACCCGTACCTAGTATAGACGGTATTTGCCTGGGTTCTCGACAATTGCAAAAACAATTGCATCAGCTGACCGAAGAAAAGAGACAATTTATATGGACTTCAGCATGTGAGACTGCCTCTCAAGACCTCAGGTTGCTCTGTGGTACTAGTCCCATAATTGCCCACCCTTATTAACATGGAGAATATATCATCGACACAGAGTCAAGCAGAGATGGATTGGGTTCTGTACTTTCACAGGTTCAAGATGAAAATGAACGAGTAATAGCATACAACAGTAAATTTTTAGTTTAAGCCAGAACGCAACTATAACATCACAAGACGAGACTTCCTAGCTGTAGTGATGTCTCTGCAACATTTCCACAAATATTTATATGGGATAAAATTTATTTTTTGCACGTATTATGCCACACTTAAGTGGTTACTACAGTTCTAGAATCCAGAAAGCAATTTCCCAGCTGGATTGAACAGATGCACCAATATTATTGTAGGATATATCACAGGAAAGTTCGAAATCACAGCAATGCTGAAGCCCTCTCACAAAGGCATTGTAAAGTAGACTACAACCATTGCAATATGGCTGAGAAAAATTAGGGGATCGAAGATGTTCGGCGAACAATGAAAACTAATGGGGAAGAAAAATGGGATAAAGCTATCTTGAAAGCAGTGAAGCGACAAGATCCTGACCTGGTACCTATTATAAGCTGGCTAGAAAGTGGTACTGGAAATTCAATATGGCATGAGATATCCAGTGACTGAAGGGCAGTGAAAGCTTACTGGGAACAGTGGGATCCTTGAGTATCGTAAATGGGCTACTAATGAGAGCATGGGAGATTACAAATTGAAAAGGAGTTACAATGCAACTTCACCTTCCTAAAAGTATAGTGGCAGTGGTGTTGAAATAAATACATCATAGTACCTCTAGGAGTCATCTAAGGGTGAAAAAAACTGTAGCCAAGACCTTTAAACACGACTATTGGTTGAAGTGTCGACATAATGTGTATGCTTGGTGTAGACAATACGAAGCATGCTTGGCTTAAAAAAAGCCACAACAATGGAGTTGTGGAAAAATGAGAGTCTACAATGTAGGTGCCCTTTTTGAGAGAATAGCTATCGACATCGCTGGACCATTTCCCAAGATTAAAGATGTTAACCTGTATATTCTGGTAGAAGGGGATAACTTCAGTAAGGGGCCAGAGGCTTATGCACTTTAGATCTTCATTGATTTGAACTGACTAATTCTCAGCTTCAAATGGTGTACTGAAGACAGAGACCAGCCAGATCCTTATTTTACAAAATCTTTTTCTTCTCGAGAAAATTTCAATAGTGGATTTAAGTAGTATACAATAGCCGGACCGGGCACAGGCTTCAGGCTGAGGTGCGAGGTGCCGAGCCACATCTCTGATTGTGATGTCATGGCGGTACAAAAGTACAATGAGCGTAACGGGACACACAGCATAACGGGACAAGTAGTACCGTGACTTTGAACTTGTTCTACACCTGGCAGCCATATTGGATTCGCCATATTGGATCCGCCATCTTTAAATCGAATGCCCCACTCATAATGAAATTTTCGTCACTGTCGCCATATTGATTTTTTTCTGTTCCACTGGAGGCCGCCATCTTGGATACCGTCGACTTTGTTTCTGTTGTTTGTTCCTAGAGAGCGCCAGCGTCGCTCTGTCACATCACATAAGGTCGATGTTCCATTACCTATCAGAGCTATTATGATCCTTATCGACATATTAAATTTAATTTTTTATGCAAAATACATTTGAAGCGCTGTGAATCGAACCAGTGCATCTCTGATCACTAAGTTGGAAAACATACGCCTTTAACCGCTCGGCTATCGAGACATTTACCAGGCTGAGAATTAAATAAGGTATATATTAAAAAATAACATGCATATACGGACTTGAAATTTTTTAAATTTTAAGTAAAAATAGCACTACCTGTTATAGACAAAACCGCAATCTTGTATTAAGACGTAACTGTTGCAATTTCCGTTACGGCCGCCATCTTGAAAATACGCAATTTTTATGTTATAAAATCGGGAAAAATTCCAAAATTCATCAATAAATAAACTTAATAAAATTCTGATTGACTATATCGATTCCCGTCCTTGGTTCGAAACCGGTGAGGGTAAAAAATAAAAAACCATCAGATCCTTCCTCCACAGAAGCCACCTACAGACTGACCTACCACCAATATCAAGGTATATTTCGTCAGCTGGTATGACGTCATGTCCGCCATATTGTCTTCGTCCGCTGGAGACCGTCATCTTGTTTTCGTCTGCTAGAGTGTGCTGGCGACATGTAAGTATAATTTTCTAGTCACCACACCTTTGTCCTCAACCGCTGACCTGAAACTTTGACCTTGACCTGGAAATTTGACCTTGACCTTGAAATTTGACTTTGGCCTTGAAATTTGACATTGACCTTGAAATTTGACCTTGACATTGATCTTTGACTTTGACCTTAATATCCATCATCGATCCGTCATTTTATGTTCAGTACATGCTACCAGGAGCTATCGCATGCTAGTGGTCATTGCTACCATCTTGTTTTCGTCTGCTGGAGGTCACCTTTTGTGTACTCGTCTTACCATCATGCTAGTTTTATTCTAACCCACTACAGTGCAGTAATCATTAATTACCGAGGTGCCCCCCGCCATCTTGAAATTCGGGCGCCATCTCGAAATCATGTAATAATGTAGCTATTAAAGCTGGAAAAAATCCAAAATCATTAATTAACTAACATAACGATTCGATCCGCTCCAGTCCTTGGTTCGATACTCGATCGATGCAATAATGTTTAATTTTATAAAAAAAAAAATAATAATTTCAATAAACCACGTTCAACATTCTTGAAGAGACTTTAAATCCTCTACTACCATCATCCTATCAGACATCAAGACCACCATATTGGAAGTTCGTAATTGTAATGCTAGAGATACGGGAAAAAGTTCTTAATTCATTAAATAAATTTGTAATCTATATACTGATATACTGATTGATTAGATCGACTAAGGTCCTTGGTTTGATCCCTGGCCGATACAAAATAACTTTAATTTTTAAAAAAAGTACCAGAAAAGTGTAAGGTTCGAGAAAGAAAACACCACAAAGTATTTTACAAACATAATATTTATTACACAATTTATATCCTACTACAGAATCACTTACGAAAGCCAGCAATCTTATAAACATTTAGCCCTGCATAGACGTGCGACGACTACTTCTTAGCTCCAACAGCTCCAAATGGCTCCAACAGCTCCAAATGCTACAAAAGGCTCCAAATGCTCTAAACGGCCTCCAAATGCTTGACAGCTCCAAATGTCTCCAGCAGCTCCAAATGCTCCAAATGGCTCCAACAGCTCCAAATGCTACAAAAGGCTCCAAATGCTACAACAGCCTCCAAATGCTCCAAAAGGCTCCAAATGCTTTAAATGGCACCAAATGCTCCAAATGGCTCCAACAGCTCCAAATGGCTCCAATGCTTCAAATGGCCTCCAAATGGCTCCAACAGCTCCAACAGCCTCCAAATGCTTAACACAGATCCAAATGGATCCAAATGCTCCAAACGGCCTCCAAATGATTGACAGCTCCAATTCCTCAAAATGACTCCAAAAAAGGCTCCAAATGCTTCTAAAGGCTCCAAATGCTCCAACAGCCTCCAAATGCTTAAAACAGCTCCAAATGCTCCAAATGACTCCAAAAAAGGCTCCAAATACTTCAAAAGGCTCCAAATGCTCCAACAGCCTCCAAATGCTCCAACAGCCTCCAAATGCTTAAGACAGTTCCAAATGCTCCAAATAGCTCCAACTGCTCCAAATGCTCCAAAAGGCTCTAAATGATACAACAGCCTCCAAATGCTCAAAATGGCTCCAACAGCTCCAAAAGGCTCCAAATGCTTCAAAAGGCTCCAATTGTTCCAACAGCTCCATCTTCAATTGGTTCCAACTAATTCCAATTACTTTTCTTATCGAACTTGTCATGATTACTATCATGTCTTTATTAGTATACATTTTGACTGGCAGTGGTAACGTATTTTGCACCTTTAATTTATCAGTTTTATTTAGAAATCAGATTTCGATAAATGGTAGATACCATTTGGAAAGAAAATATATTAATTTGTCTTCAAGATTATGCACATACATTTAATTTAAGCCATTACTGTATGTAGCCTGCTTCCCTCAGTTCTTTGAGTATGAAGGATATTTCTTTAATGTTCGAATAGTTTCCTGCACAAAGCGATCCATGTAGTAGTCGTAGCCTGTCAACCAATATGTTAGGATCTTCCCATGAGGTATAATCAGTCTCTTCTGCTGCGTTCATCATCATCCTTGCATGTTTACAATAAATATTATTATCTCTTGTGTCTATCGTTTTAACACCAACCACAAGGTCACTTTCGTTATCGTGCCAATGATTATCACAAGCTTGATCAGGATAATTTATTTTATTACGACGTCTCCATCGTTTTGGTCTCAAACCAACATCACAGTCTTTTATGATAATATCAAAGAAAACTTGTGGCGGTTTTCTCCGTGTTCTTCCGATTATTCTTGTCAATATTATGGTGGTTTTCCCCGGGTGCTCATTATTATTATTGTCGATATTTTGATGGTTTTATCCGTGTGCTTCCGTTTATTCTTGACAATATTATGGTGGTTTTCTCCGTGTGCTTCTGATTATTCTTGACAATATTTTGATGGTTTTCTCTTGGTGCTTCAGATTATTCCTGACTAGACATCTGATGGTTTTCTCCGAGTGATTCTGGTTACAGATGAGAAATTGATCTCTGCATGAAGGATTTTTTTTTACTTAATGAGAAATGTAATTTTTTTTCAAGGTTACATGTAATTAGTGAATTTCTGCTACTTATTAACACTTGTAATATTTTTATCAGGTGGAAATTAAAAAATATATCATTACTCAGTCAAATAATAATCTCTGAGAAATCTAAGAAGCACTAACAGGAAGGACGAACTTTCTTCTCCTTGGAGTCTAGCGAAGCCATCCTTCTTTTGCGATCGTTAGTGAGCATCCCGCATCCCGCATAAAAGAACTAAATATTATTTACCTGCAAGTAACGTGTGGTGACATCTGTTGTTGAAAAGCAGAACTACTTGCAACAAGTACCTTTGAATGAGATAAATTAATTCTCGCTGATGAAATAATTAAAAAATTCTATTTAAGTAATATATTGTATAAAACTCTTAGTGTGAAACTGGCATTAGTCTCAGTAACTAATATGAATCCTGATTCGGTATTTGTTGCTGTATCAAAACGTCATCACTGTAGATACTGTAGCAAGGTGTTTACCTTAAGAAAGAATGCTAAACGACATGAGAGAAGCGAGTGTAATTTGGGTTCTTGTCAAAAACCATTTCATTGCAGTCAGTGTCAGAAATCCGTTGGTAGAAGATATTACTTGGATAGACATTACAAGACCTGCACAATTAAGATGAATAAAGATAACGAAGACTGGGCTACAACATCGCGGAAGAGGAACAAAGGCGAAAAAGCTAATGCTAAAATTACTGATCTAGATCAAGATAATAATTTAAAATTTAAAACAAACGAAGGAAGTTGTAACCACATTAGAAATGAAAATATATTTACTCCAATATCTAGTCATCTCCATAAAAATGTGAAAGATGGAGAACCACCTGAAGCTTACAAGGTCGAAGACTTTGATGAATCATCTGAAGCTGGCATGATTGAAGATTGTGGTGACACATCTGAGGCTGACATGATTGAGTACTGTACTGAAGCACCTAAAGCAGGCAAGATCGAAGACTGTGATGGCGGTCTGAGACCAAAACGATGGAAACGACGTAATAAAATATATTATCCTGATCAAGTTTGTGATGCTGACATGATTGATGACTGTGGTGACACATCAGAAGCTGGCATGAACGAAGACTGTGCTGACACATCTAAGGCTGACCTGATTGAGTACTGTGCTGAAGCACCAAAAGCATGCAAGAGCGAAGACTGTGATGGTGGTTCGAGACCAAAACAATGAAAACGTCGTAATAAAATAAATTATCCTGATCAAGCTTGTGATAATAACTGGCACGATGACGAAAGTGACCTTGTGGTTGGTGTTAAAACGATAGACACCAGAGATAATAATATTTATTATAAACATGCAAGGATGATGATGAACGCAGCAGAAGAGATTGATTATACCTCATGGGAAGATCCTAACATATTGGTTGACAGGCTACGACTACTACATGGATCGCTTTGTGCAGGAAACTATTCGAACATTAAAGAAATATCCTTCATAATCAAAGAACTGAGGGAAGCAGGCTACATACAATAATGGCTTAAATTAAATGTATGTGTATAAACTTAAAGACAAATTAATATATTTTCTTTCCAAATAGTATCTAACACTTCTCGAAATCTGATTTCTAAATAAAACTGATAACTTAAAGGTGCAAATTACGTTACCACTGCCAGTCAAAATGTATACTAATAAAGACATGTTAGTAATCATGCCAAGTTCGATAAGAAAAGTAATTGTAATCAGTTGGAACCAATTGAAGATGGAGCTGTTGGAGAAATTGGAGCCTTTTGAAGCATTAGGAGCCTTTTGGTTCGCTTCCCGGCCGATTCACCAAAAAAAAAAAAAAAAGGAATGTCCCCGTGGCCTAGTGGTCTAGGCCAGCGAGACCCGAGCCGTTGCTCCCTCACAGGCTTAACGCCGCAGCGGTCGAAGCAATCGGCCTCCGGGAGGCGCAGCGGGGATTAGAAGACCTCACTAAATCATTCAATCGGTAGTAGCGACGGGCTGTTGGAGCAATTTGGAGCATTTGGAGCTGTCTTAACCATTTGGAGGCCGTTTGGAGCATTTGGAGCCATTTGGAGCTGTTGGAGCTGTTGGAGCCATTTGGAGCTGTTGGAGCTAAGAAGTAGTCGTTGCACGTCTATGCAGGGCTAAATGTTTATAAGATTGCTGGCTTTCGCAAGTGATTCTGTAGTAGGATATAAATTGTGTAATAAATATGATGTTTGTAAAATATTTTGTGGTGTTTTCTTTCTCGAACCTTACACTTTTCTGGTACTTTTTTTTGAAAATTTAAGTTATTTTGTATCGGCCAGGGATCTAACCAAGGACCTTAGTCGATCTAATCAATCAGTATATCAGTATATAGATTACAAATTTATTTAATAAATTTAAAACTTTTTCCCGAATCTCTAGCATTACAATTACGAATTTCCAATATGGTGGTCTTGATGTCTGATAGGATGATTGTAGTAGAGGATTTAAAGTCTCTTCAAGAATGTTGAACGTGGTTTATTGAAATTATTATTTTTTTCATAAAATTAAACATTATTGCATCGATCGAGTATCGAACCAAGGACTGGAGCGGATTGAATCGATATGTAAGTTAATGAGTAATTTTTTGGTGAATTTTGGATTTTTTCCCGCTGTTCTAGCTACATTATTACATGATTTCAAGAGGGCGGCCGAATTTCAAGATGGCGGAGGCACCTCGGTAATTAATGATTACTGCACTGTAGTGGGTTAGAATAAAACTAGCATGATGGTAAGACGAGTACACACAAGGTGACCTCCAGCAGACAAAAACAAGATGGTAGCAATGACCACTAGCATGCGGTAGCTCCTGGTAGCATGTACTAAACATAAAATGACGGATCGATGATGGATATTAAGGTCAAAGTCAAAGATCAATGTCAAGGTCAAATTTCAAGGTCAATGTCAAATTTCAAGGCCAAAGTCAAATTTCAAGGTCAAGGTTAAAATTCCAGGTCAAGGTCAAAGTTTCAGGTCAGCGGTTGAGGACAAAGGTGTGGTGTCTAGAAAATTATACTAACATGTCGCCAGCACACTCTAGCAGACGAAAACAAGATGACGGTCTCCAGCGGACGAAGACATGATGGCGGACATGACGTCATACCAGCTGACGTTATATACCTTGATATTGGTAGTAGGTCAGTCTGTAGGTGGCTTCTGTGTAGGAAGGATCTGATGGTTTTTTATTTTTTACCCTCACCGGTTTCGAACCAAGGACGGGAATCGATATAGTCAACCAGAATTTTATTAAGTTAATTTATTGATGAATTTTGGAATTTTTCCCGATTTTATTACATAAAAATTGCGGATTTTCAAGATGGCGGCCGTAACGGAAATTGCAACAGTTACGTCTTAATACAAGATTGCGGTTCTGTCTCAAACAGGTAGTGCTATTTTTACTTAAAATTAAAAAAATTTCAAGTCCGAATATGCATGTTATTTTTTAATATATACCTTATTTAATTCTCAGTCTGGTAAATGTCTTGATAGCCGAGCGGTTAAAGGTGTATGTTTTATAACTTAGTGATCAGAGCTGCACTGGTTCGAATCACAGCGCTTCCAATGTATTTTGCAAAAAAATTTATTTTAATATGTCGATAAGGATCATAATAGCTCTGATAGGTAATGGAACATCGACCTTATGTGATGTGACAGAGAGACGCTGGCGCTCTCTAGGAACAAACAACAGAAACAAAGTCGACGGTTTCCAAGATGGCGGCCTCCAGTGGAACAGAAAAAAAATCAATATGGTGACAGTGACGAAAATTTCATTATGAGTGGGACACTCGATTTAAAGATGGCGGATTCAATATGGCGGAATCCAATATGGCTGCCGGGGTCAAGGACAAGTTCAAAGTCACGGTAGTACTTCCCGTTACGCTGTGTCCCGTTACGCTCATTGTACTTTTGTACCGCCGTGACGTCACAGTCAGAGATGTGGCTCGGAACCTCGCACCTCAGCCTGAAGCCTGTGCCCGGTCCGGCTATTGTATACTACTGATTTAATACTCTGCTTCACATCGTCGGAATAAAAAATGGAAGTATTCACTGTCTTAAATGAGCAATTATTTATTTTGCCCTCGAAATACATTGGTTTTCCAAATACACAGTCCAGACACAAGATAAATTTTAAATATCTATGCTTGGCTATGCCATCTGTAAAAAAAAATACAAACATTTCTTGACTCAATAAATGTATTTAGAAAATACTTTCAACATCCCATGAAATACTGTATTGCCAAGTCAAAGTCATCACTTAACTGTAATGTGGATAGCACAGTCTTAGGTTTAGATTGAAATCCAGGCTTCATTGCAAAAGTTTGCTTAACATCATTCCTGTGTTTGTAAGCATACGCCTCTGCAACAAAAACCAAGGTGTCAAAATGTCTGCAAGTTTTTCACACGGATTTCTCTTTTACAGTTTTCCTAATGTCATCTCAAATTTTGAATCCAAGTAAAACAAACATTGCACTTATCACAAAATAACATCATACGAGAAGGATTCTTCAAACATTTACTCCTCTCGTGTCTTCGTGCATCATGGGAAAATACGAATGACATCTCGCAGGAGTTGCAAGGATGTCTAGTCATTGAAGACGAACCCTTCAGACCCGAATCAGATACTGATAACTGCTGTAGTACCTATTTCTGGTGTACTCTGAACCGAATGGATCCATCGCTACTGCAACTAAAATTTACTTACTGCCATGGAACACCCCTTTTGCATGTCTTCAAGCATGTTTTTATATTATCTTGTTTGGCATCAGTAGTATAGGAATATATGTTCTAAAACAGGATTCAGGTTGTGGAGCCTGTGGAGCCGACCGCCATCTTGGATTGTGACGTCACGGCGGCCATCTTGGATGACCTTGACCTTGACCTTGACCCCGGCGACCATTTTGGATCCACCATCTTGGATCCGCCATCTTGGATGACGTCATTTTGTTTTCTCGAACTTTCCGTCATTTTGTTTTCCGCCATTTTGAATTATGACGTCACCGTTGCAATTTCCATTACGTCCGCCATCTTTAACTTTTTTATTTATTATCCGATTTTAATGGAAAAAAAATTAAAATTTATAAACAAATTTAAATTATAAAATTTTAATATATTTTTTTTTTAAAAATTCAACTTTTTAGACACTGAGCTCGGAGTCCTCGGTTCGAACCCGACGGGTGCAAAAAAAACTAAAAATGGCGACAGGCTCCTTCCACCACGGAAGTCACCTACAGACTAACCTACCACCACCAATAACAAGGTCAACTAGTATGATGTCATGTCCGCCATCTTGTCTTCGTCTGCTGGTAGCCATCATCATCTTGTTATCGTCGGCGAGAGTGCGCTGACACCATGTTAGTTTGATTCTTATCCGCTAGAGTGCAGTAATAATTTATTATTGCTGTGTCACCCGCCATCTTGTCATTTGGCCGCCATCTTGGAATCGTGTAATTATTTAGCTACAAATTCGGGAAAAATTCCAAAATTCATTAAATAAATCACTCATTAATTTACAGATTGATTCGATCCGTTTCATTCCTTGGTTCGATACCCGATCGATGCAATAATGTTTAATTTGATGTAAAAAAATAATAATTTTTTTTATTTTTCAATGTTCAACATTCTTAAAGAGACATTAAAACCTCTACTGTCATCATCATCCTATAAGCCATCAGCAACAACATATTGGTGATTCATAATTTTAATGCTAGAGATTCGGGAAAAAGTTCAGAAATCATTAAATAAATTTCCAATCAATGTACTGATTAATTAGATCGACTTAGGTCCTTGGTACGTTTCTGACGAAAAAAAAAAATAACAATTTAACATAATAGTATCAGGTTCGAGGAATTAAACACCACAAGTTCTTTCAGAAACATAATATTTATTACATAATTTCTATTCTACTACAGGATCACTTACGAAAGCCAGCAAATTTACAATCATTTAGTTCCGCAGCGGTGTGAAATGACTAATTCTTAGCTCCAATCGGTTTATACTAGACAGAGTCCAGCCAGAACCTTTACAGACATAGTTCTCCTCTTCTTGACAGAGTTTCTGGATACCGTTTTTAACAGTTTGCTTCACATCGTCAGAACTGTAAAATACTGCAGCCGATGTCTTGAATGCACACTTCTTCACTTTGCCATCTAACGGATACGGCTTTCCATATAGACAGTCCAACCACAAGTTATATTTCAAAGGTCCGTTTGTCGCTACGTCATCAGTAAGCTGATTGATTATGTTCTGTCTAATATCATCAAGAAAAGTACAAATGTCCTTCGACTCACCGAACGTATTTAGATAATAATAGTCTTTCAACGTTCCACGAAATGCAGACTGCGCCTAGTAGAATCCATTATCGTTTACTTGTAATGCACCGAACACAGTCTTAGGTTTAGTTCCATGTCCAGACGTCATAGCAATCGGTTTCTGCACATCTGTTTTTTTGCTTGTACGCTCACGAGTCTCCAATCTAAAGCGAGGAGTCGAAATGTTGACAGGTCGTTCAGCAGGAGCACAGACTTCACCTTTACATTTTTTCGCATGATGTCGCAAACTGTCATTCCAGTAAACCATTTAAGGCACTCATCACAGCGAAACTTCATTCGAGAAGGATTCTTCGTGCATTTGCTCCGCTCATGTCTTCGTGCATCATGGGAAAATGCGAACGACGTATCACAGTAGCTGCAAGGATACCGTGGTGATGAAGACGAGCCTTTCAGACCTGATCCAGATACAGGCGTTGCAACAGTAGTAAGTGAACTTCTCATTGTTAAGCAAAGATAGAGTTCTAGTACAAGCCAGAATGTTTGAATTTTTTTTTCGTTTTTATTTTTAATTTTAATTTTTTTTTGTATATTTATGATATCAAAGAAAACTTGTGGCGGTTTTCTCCGTGTGCTCCTGATTATTCTTGCCAATATTATGATAGTTTTCTCCGTGTGCTCCTGATTATTCTTATCAATATTTTGATGGTTAATCCGTGTGCTTGCGATCATACCTGCGGTTTCGGTCAAAGGTCAAGGTCACACCCATCCAAGATGGCCGCCGTGACGTCACAATCCAAGATGGCGGACCGTGAGAAATCTGAGAAGCACTAGCAGGAAGGACGAACTTTTTTTTCTCCTTGGATACTATCGAAGCCAACCTCCCTTTGAGATCGATAGTGCGCGTTCCGCATCCCACATTAATGAAATAGATATTATTTACCTGCAAGCAACACGTGGCGACAACTGTTGACGACAGCCAGAAGTACTTGCATCAATTTGCTTTGCATTAGATAACTTAACTCTCGCTGATGAAATATTTCAAAAACTCTATTTAAGAAATGGTTCCAATTGGAGAAAACTGATAGTTTGTATCTAACGTTAGTCACAGAAGCTACCATGGATCGTGGTTTGTTATCTATAGCTGAATCGGAAGGAAGCCGCTGTAGATACTGTGGCAAGGATTTTGCCATGAGAAGGAATGCTAGACGTCATGAGAAGAATGATTGTGCTAGAAACCCACTACGCAACATGTTAAGCTGTAATCGTTGTATCAGGTTGTTAACACGAATTGACAGCTTAAAAAGACATGGAAGAACATGTAAAGTCAAGACTACTTACGGCACAGAGGACACCGATGGATCCACTAGAATAAAGAAGAGTGATCTGCATTACGACAATAATTTTCCTTGTCCTGAGCGTGATGGTATTAGCTCACCCGATCGTGAGCAAGAACATAAATTGAAGGAAGCTAATGGCTTCGGGAAGACTGAAACTAATGGAAGTATCAACACCGTGAAAAGTGAGAATACATTCAAGCCTATATTCAGTAGATCCTCCATTCTTTGTAAAAATAATGGACCCCTTAAAAGGAAGCATGAAGACGATGAAGACACTTCGACATCATCGATAGCGAATTCATACGGTAATCTGGGTCAAGAGGATGTCTTCTACAGTGATTGTTACAGTGACTCGGCGGCTGTTGACAAAGGCATAGACTGTGATGAAGCACCTAGAGCTCTCAAGATCGAAGAATGTGGCGATGTCCTGAGACCGAAACAATGGAAACGTTGTGTTATAAATAAATCTGATAATGCTTATTATGATCACTGGGACGATTGTGATATTAACAGTATTTATAATAAACAAGCAAGTAAGATGGTTGTAGAAGAGATTGATTACACATCATGGAAAGATCCAAACATATTGGTTGACCGGCTAAGACTTCTACATGGCTCGCTTTGTGCAGGAAACTATTCGTGCATCAAAGAAATATCCTTCATACTCAAAGAACTGAGGAAAGCTGGCTACATACAATAATGGCTTCTTTTACTTGTATTTGTGTAATGTTGAGAAGTAATTAAATATTGAAAGTAAAAATTTAGTGTTTTTATTTCTTGTATTCTGATTTCCAACTAAGCCTGTGTGTTTCCGCTATTGTATGTGTGATAATTCCGTTTCCTGTGTGTACTGTGTGTATAGGTTTCGTTTCCTGTGTGTACTGTGTGTACGTTCCGTTTCCTGTGTGTACGTTCTGTTTCCTGTGTGTACGTTTCGTTTCCTGTGTGTACTGTGTGTATGTTCTGTTTCCTGTGTGTACTGTGTGTACGTTCCGTTTCCTGTGTGTACTGTGTGTACGTTTCGTTTCCTGTCTGTACTGTGTGTACTGTGTGTACGTTTCGTTTCCTGTGTGTACTGTGTGTACGTTCCGTTTCCTGTGTGTACTGTGTGAACGTTCCGTTTCCTGTGAGTGTACTGTGTGTACGTTCCGTTTCCTGTGTGTGTGTACTGTGTGTACGTTCCGGTTCCTGTGTGTACTGTGTGTACGTTCCGTTTCCTGTGTGTACTGTGTGTGCATTCAGTTTCCTGTGTGTACTGTGTGTATACGTTCCGTTTCCTGCGTGTACTGTGTGTACATTCCGTTTACTGTGTGTACTGTGTGTACGTTACGTTTCCTGTGTGTACTGTGTGATCATTACATTTATTGCATGTAAATTTCATGTATTGTGCGTAGATTGCGTAAATTACGTGTTGGAGCTGATGGAGCTGTTGGATCGCTTGCAGCTAATGGTCAATTGAAGCATAGGAGCAAAATGTAGATGGATCTGATGACGTGAATTGTAGCTCTTGGAGCCTGGCGTATATTGGACAGATCGAATTTTTTTTTCGATCAAATGATCCTCTTTTTTAATTTGTAGATTTGACTCTAGTATTATTGTAAATGGTTCTTGATTTGACTAGCGTATTATTCCATACGGTGCATGTATATAAGCGTGTCTTAGACAGTAGTTTGCTCAGTTTGTTACTGACGTCGGCGGTGTAAGGATCGTCTAGTTTGTTTCTTCTGGTGCATAAGTCGTGTCAATTAGCTGTTCTTGAGACCTCGATGGCATCTTTACTGTCTTTAACGTCGAACTCTATGGAGGTTGTACCGTTGACTACGGGAACCTTGACGACAGCTACGACGGAGAAGGAGCAGATTCCGTTGACAACCACGGCGAAAACACTGGAGGAGACTTCATCAGACGCGATACCACCAGCAGAAGAGACTTTAATGCCGGTAGTGCTGGCTGTGCAGGAAAACTCGACGAACTTCGTTTCGCCCTCGATGGAGGCTTCAATGGATGCCGAATCGACAACAACTAACGAACATCGGTGCTGTTACTGTGACAAGATTTTCTCAAACAGCAGCAATGCTCGACGACACGAGAGGAGCGAATGTGCCAAGAACCTATATTGTAAAATGTTTGTTTGTGAGAAATGTCATAAGCAGTTTGCCAGAAAAGATAATATGAAAACGCACATGAAGGCATGCAAAGATCCTGCTGTGCGGCAGAAAGTAAAGGTTTCGGCGCAACAACGATGCATCGATGTGCATAAGAGTATGCCTGGAAATGGTACTACTGTTGCAACGCCTGTATCTGGATCAGGTATGAAAGGCTCGTCTTCATCACCACGTTATCCTTGCAGCTACTGTGATACGTCGTTCGCATTTTCCCATGATGCACGAAGACATGAGCGGAGCAAATGCACGAAGAATCCTCCTCGAATGAAGTTTCGCTGTGATGAGTGCCTTAAATGGTTTACTCGAATTGACAGTTTGCGACATCATGCGAAAAAATGTAAAGGTGGAGTCTGTGCTCCTGCTGAACTACCTGTCAACATTTCGACTCCTCGCTTTAGATTGGAGTCTCGTGAGCGTACAAGCAAAAAAACAGATGTGCAGAAACCGATTGCTATGACGTCTGGACATGGAACTAAACCTAAGACTGTGTTCGGTGCATTACAAGTAAACGATAATGGATTCTACTTGGCGCAGTCTGCATTTCGTGGAACGTTGAAAGATTATTATTATCTAAATATGTTCGGTGAGTCGAAGGACATTTGTACTTTTCTTAATGATATTAGACAGAACATAATCAATCAGCTTACTGATGACGTAGCGACAAACGGACCTTTGAAATATAACTTGTGGTTGGACTGTCTATATGGAAAGCCGTATCCGTTAGATGACAAAGTGAAGAAGTGTGCATTCAAGACATCGGCTGCAGTAATTTACAGTTCTGACGATGTGAAGCAAACTGTTAAAAACGGTATCCAGAAACTCTGTCAAGAAGAGGAGAACTATGTCTGTAAAGGTTCTGGCTGGACTCTGTCTAGTATAAACCGATTGGAGCTAAGAATTAGTCATTTCACACCGCTGCGGAACTAAATGATTGTAAATTTGCTGGCTTTCGTAAGTGATCCTGTAGTAGAATAGAAATTATGTAATAAATATTATGTTTCTGAAAGAACTTGTGGTGTTTAATTCCTCGAACCTGTTACTATTATGTTAAATTGTTATTTTTTTTCATCTTCCAGAATCGTACCAAGGACCTAAGTCGATCTAATTAATCAGTACATTGATTGGAAATTTATTTAATGATTTCTGAACTTTTTCCCGAATCTCTAGCATTAAAATTATGAATCACCAATATGTTGTTGTTGATGGCTTATAGGATGATGATGACAGTAGAGGTTTTAATGTCTCTTTAAGAATGTTGAACATTGAAAAATAAAAAAAATTATTATTTTTTTACATCAAATTAAACATTATTGCATCGATCGGGTATCGAACCAAGGAATGAAACGGATCGAATCAATCTGTAAATTAATGAGTGATTTATTTAATGAATTTTGGAATTTTTCCCGAATTTGTAGCTAAATAATTACACGATTCCAAGATGGCGGCCAAATGACAAGATGGCGGGTGACACAGCAATAATAAATTATTACTGCACTCTAGCGGATAAGAATCAAACTAACATGGTGTCAGCGCACTCTCGCCGACGATAACAAGATGATAATGGCTACCAGCAGACGAAGACAAGATGGCGGACATGACATCATACTAGTTGACCTTGTTATTGGTGGTGGTAGGTTAGTCTGTAGGTGACTTCCGTGGTGGAAGGAGCCTGTCGCCATTTTTAGTTTTTTTTTGCACCCGTCGGGTTCGAACCGAGGACTCCGAGCTCCGTGTCTAAAAAGTTCAATTTGTAAAAAAAAAAAATATTAAAATTTTATTATTTAAATTTTTTATAAATTTTAATTTTTTTCATTAAAATCGGATAATAAATAAAAAAGTTAAAGATGGCGGACGTAACGGAAATTGCGACGGTGACGTCATAATTCAAAATGACGGAAAGTTCGAGAAAACAAAATGACGTCATCCAAGATGGCGGATCCAAGATGGTGGATCCTAAATGGCCGCCGGGGTCAAGGTCAAGGCAAAGGTCAAGGTCAAGGTCATCCAAGATGGCCGCCGTGACGTCACAATCCAAGATGGCGGTCGGCTCCACAGGCTCCAAAACCTGAATCCTGTTTTAGAACATACATTCCTATACTACTGGCATCCTTATCATGACATTTCTCACAGGAAAACATTTTGCGAGGGAGATTATAGTCATATAGTGATGTCAAAAATTACAGTTTTTTGAGAAAATCTTATCACAGTATCGTGACCCATGCTGGGAAGTCGCTGGTTTACAATCAGTGGACATAATTGATACTAGTGGAACTGCATACATTGAAGTCTCCTAGATAGCAAAACTTCATTCATCAAGGTTTCCTCTGCAGCCAGCCCTGTACTGTTAAAGTCACTTCTGTTGGTAGAACCATGCCTCTTGAAGTCTCCTCTAATTTTTTCGGTGACGATAGTACACATTACATCGGGATCTGTGTCGACCCCATCGCAGTCATCAGAGTCTCAACATCGAGAGTACACACACAAATCGTGTTCTGCGTCGCTATCGTCGTCGCTATCATCAGGGTCCTTGTCGACTATAGTACAAATTCCATCGAGTTCAGCGCTATTGATGTTAATAATGCCTTAAAGTTCTTAAGAGTAGCAATTTGCTAAAATTATGTATTAACCAAGGTAAAATTTAATAATCCCTACACCGTGTGAGAGTCGTGTCGTCTATTCATTATTTACCTATATATATAAACTGTAGCTGTTATAAAATAAGAGTAAAATAAAATACTAGTTTTCCATTTATGCACTAGGCTAATCTAGGGCCATTTAATAAATTTTATTTTTATATATTTTACTATAAATAATTAATTTTACACATATTAAGTAAATTATATTCCCAAATGATATACAAAAACTGCTCCAATCGCTCCAAATTGTTCAAGTGAATTTGGCTTCCAACTGCTGCAACTGATTTGGCTCCAACTGCTTGAATTGCTCCATCTGCACATGCTTCTAACTTAAATTGGTTCCAAACTGCTCAGTTCGCTCCAAAAACTTTTGGCCCATTTGCTCCAAACGCTCCTCCTGCACATTTTTCCAACTGAATTTGGCTCCAACTTTTCCAATTGCTCCAAATGAATTTGACTGCATCTGCTCCAATAGCTCCAACTGAATTAGGCATCATCTAATTTTGTCTCAAAACCGCATTACGCTCCACTTGCTGCATGTGGCTCCATCCTGTTCATTTTAAGCAGCAGCATGGTGTTTATATGTACAAGTAATTATTGCATGTAGCTTGCTCTTCTCAACTCTAGAATTATATTCCAAGTTTCTTTAGTGATGGATAAATTTATAGCATTTTGTAAAGCATGTAGAAGTTATAAAGGGTCATTCAATATGTTAGGATCTTCCAATGACATATAATTAATCTTTTCTGCTGTTGTCATATTCTTATGTCTATTTTTAATATTTTTAAAATCTCTGAACTCTTCTGTTTTAATATGAGCCTCGAAACCATTAAAATCATTTTCGTAAGCTTAATCAGGTTAGTGTATTTTAATGCATAGCTTACAATTTTTGATCTCAGCACTTCACCAAAGTATTAGATTTTGTGAGCTTTAGGTGCTTCATCACAGTCTCCGATCTTGCCAGGCTTAGGTGCCTCGTCACAGTCTTGAATATTGTCAGATTCGGTGTGTTTATAAATTTTTCTCAATTTAGCAGAGAATATAATTTGGTGTAAATGATTTTTAATTTCCCATGGAAATGCTTCTATTATTTTTACCTTTCAATTCCAAATCATTACCGAGATCTGGGATAGTTTTGCTAGCAACAGAATTTTCTAATTTATTGTTGTCATTATAGTCATCTATTAATTTCTCTTCATTCCACTTCCTGGGTGTTGTTGATTTGTCTTCATTATCATTAATCAGCTTGGTTGTATATATCATGCAATGTTTATTTAAGAAATGTCTTTGACCAATGGATATTTAACACTGACTACAACTATATAATTTTTGGTAAGGAGCTCAAATTCACTCGTTTCTTTCATGATGCTTAGCACTTTTCTTATGTCAAATTCCTTGCTGCAGTTACAACACCGATGACTCCTGGAAACTATCCAGAATCCCTATCAGTAATCTGTGACTGTGGTCAGATGAAATATGAAATTTCATCCTTAAATAATAATTTCAGTAATACATCGTCGATATTAATTTTCCAGTTTGAAAGATTCGTGATTGAGTATTTCTGCGTGTAAAAAAAATCTCGTCGCATGTTGTGTTGAGTTATATATTTTTTTGTTAGATGCGGGATGGTGTTTCATTATCGCAACTAGGCCCTAAAGAAAGGCTTCGCTAGACCTAGAGTGTAAGGGAAATCATCTTTATTGATTGTGTTTATAGTAGGTATATATAGTTCATATGGGGACAGGGGAGGGGGGAGGGGGATTCGGGGATTCGAAGCGGCCATCTTGAATTACGTCACTTCCGGCGGCCATCTTGGATTACGTCACTTCCGGCGGCCATCTTGGATTACATCAAGTCCGGCGGCCATTTTGTTTTCTAGAACTTTCCACCATTTTGAGTTTCGTCCGCCATCTTGAAAATCTTTATTTATCATCTGATTTTAATGAAAAAAAAATTAAAATTAAAAAAACTTAAATAATCAAAATTTTAAAATAAAATTAAAAAAATATTATTTTATAAAATTTCAATTAAAAAACCTACGCATCGAACACCCCACTCCTCTACATTACGAATACACCATCTAACACCCCGCTCCTCTGTTACAATGACATCATCATCGAACACCCCACTCATCCCTGTTACAATTTTTCGTTACATCCACCATCTTGGAAAATCATAATTATTAACTTAGAAAATCAGGAAAAAAAATATATGTATATATACCATCGTTGACTGCTGGAGGCAGCCATCTAATTTAATGGAGACCGCCATCTTAATTTCATCTGAAGGATGTCATCATCGGGTGTAGGTTTCTAAAGTACGTAGTGTACGTAAGGTAGAGTTTCTATCCCGTACCAGCATTATTATGACCCTTATAGACAAAAATCCACAAAAATCCACAAAATCCACAGTAATTTCGTTGTTGTAACCACCATTTTTTCTTAAAGTCTTATCATTTATAGGTTTTAACTAAAATATATGTTATTTGTACTAACATTGTGGATGTGATAGTTAAAGTAATGATAATATTAAAAAAAACATTTATTACCCCATCTTAGCGAGGCCAGAAATTTTTCAGAGTCCTAACTCACAAGTAATATTCTCTTCTCATGTTTGCGTACTCGTATTTAAAAGGCTGCATGGAAGCAATTATTTTTAATGTCTGTGTATAATTACATTTCTAAACAATTTCATGTTTGCGTATCCATGTTTTAAAAGCTGCATGGAAGCAGATATTTTTAATGTCTGCGTTCTATTTCACTTTTATAAACAAGTTCGTGTTTGCGTACATGTGTTTAAAAGCTGCATGGAAGCAGATATTTTTAATGTTTGTGTATAATTACATTTCACCATTCTGTAAGACATTTATAAGTATCAGTACCTCGTGGGATATTGGTTCTATATTAAAAATAATAAACAATATGTAGGTAAAATTGTATTTATTAAATTAAGAACATATTTTACACAACAAAAGTGGAGCAAAAACAGAAACTACACATCAAAAAACTGAAACTTTACAACAAAAATGGAAACTATACATCAAAAGCATAAACTGTACAACAAAAATGGAAAACTGTACAGCAAAAACATAAACTGTACAACAAAATGAAAACTATAAAACAAAAAACAGAAAAACTATACAACAAATGGAAACAACTACCAAACTGCCAAACTATTTAAATCAAAAACTATTTACAGAAAAAAAAAATTATTCGTCGCCTCCAACATATCCGTGGGGGACTGTGTGGATACCATCTTCGCAAATCAGCCGTTTGTCGTCCTCCCACGTTATGGCCAGCTTATTGCTGTACTCAGTATAGAGTATGTGCTGACGGGAGCGAATTGCTCTAACGCCTGCCCTCATTGTGCCGTGGTCTTGCAGGGCATCCAGGTAGTCATCGAATGTTATGTGGTTTTTGACCACACATCGCTGGATGCCCTTGGCCTTTTTCTCGCTCTTACCGCCACACCTGTAGGCGTAGAGTTTGGCCCGTAGGCTTACAAACTCCTCCATTACTTCTCCCCCACATTCATCTTTGAATTTACCGACAACTTTCTCGTTGATGGGGGAGAAGCATGGGTGGTCGGAAGGGTAGCAGCTGGTGTCGAATTTAGCCATCAGTGTAGGGTCGGCTTTGAGGTCTGAGTAAAAGTCTGTTGTCTGGATCTCATACACAAAACTGTCTGTATCCATATACATCAGGTGAATATTGTCATGGTAACGGGGTTTCATGGTATTGTAGTGGAATTCGTACATGAGAGTCTTTGAAAGATCTAGTACAGCCAGTCCGGCATAAATCGGCTTGTCGAAAATGATGGTCTCGTGATTAAGGTGGACTAGAGACAAATTCGGTTCGTACATTGTACGGTCCTTGAAGGACGGACGACACACCAACTTCTTGAACCTCTTCTCAGAGCACACCAACTCCATTTTGAGCCTCCGCCTTTTATTTTCCATCAGTTTACCAAATGTCGAGTTCACAGCGAGCTTAAAGAACTCCTTCTCGAACTCGTTAGCTGCTGTTTTCCGCTTGTTGGTATTCAGTCGAATATAGGGCTCCAACCATGCCGACTGCTCAAACTGCAGGACTCGGTGTATCTTAGTCACTCTCAGCCCATGAGATACCGCTTGCTGGAGGTTTTTGTAGTGGACAATGTAGTGCTCTTTATTTTCAAGTGTTGTCATCAGCTTTGATTGATTTGAGCCGGGCGGACACTGATTTACGGGAAGAAATGGCAGGTCTTTGTGACTTTCGTGGAGCTCGGGAGGGTACTCCACATCACACTCAATAATGTAGCCTGTAGGAGAATCATCTGGGACAGACACGACATCAATTGATGTGTCTGCCCATTGGAAATGCCGAATTGGAAGCGGCAGAGACATCGCCCACCCGTACAAATTATTCGCATCAATGTACTCCAGGAATGTGGATGGCTTGGAAGCATCATATGTCTCAGGTATGTAGGAGTTATTGGCTACGCAATGTCGTTTAATGCTTTGCGCTACTCCCCCCCTAATACCAGCCTCCACAAACATGTACATATCGTAATCGGTAAGAAGCTCTAGCTGTACACCTGTGGTTCGAAGCATCGCATCGAAAGCGAACCCTGGACAAGAAATATAGTGAGACGGATCTAGGCTGTATGTCTCCAAACATATGGAACGAAAATTCTCGAATACATCCGCCAAAATCAGAACATCCGTCTTTAGGTACAAGTCAGCGTACTCCCCCAAAGTAGCACACTGAAACTTGTCCCAGACTTTCACTGCATGAGCGTACTCCATCTCTGAAATCATGGAATCAGTCAGACTATTGTAGAAATCATCGATGGATGGAAGACGAGTATCATCTAGTCGAGCAAAAGAATCCACATAATCATACGGGAATACACCCTTGCGGGTAACCAACTCCAACTCATCAGGCGCGAAAAACTCGGTAGTACTTATAAACTTGTCTGCAGGCAAGAACTCAGCGAGCGAAGCAAGACCCCGACTCATAAAACGGAACGTATCGACAAACTGAATGCTGAACTTATCATGTAACTTCTTGGAAAAAGTTATCAGCTTCTCCTCTGAATTCGGAATGATGAAGATGTCTTTACTATCATACCCCAACTTCCTGATAATGAAGTTCTGATCGTATGCCAGGTTGTGGAAGAACACAATCAACTTTTTTGGTCTGCGCCTGAGAAGGTTGCAGTCATTACATGCAGGCCCAATAAATTCGCCGGTGAAGTGATTGTGGTCACGAACTTTCTTTACAGTTCCTTCGAACTTTCCTCCACAGTAGCAACAACACCTTGCTTGCAGAAAAGCAGTGTTTTGTGCATGTGTGAGCGGAGTCATAGGAACAGACGTAGAAAATATTTTCTGTACATCATGTCCAATCTCCACAATGCGGGATATGAACTTATCCTCTGCATCACAACCGCGATACAATTCAGGCTCTGATGAAAGTGCTGAAGTGAGGTGTGCAGGAATGATGGTATTATCAGCTTTCACGTAAATACAGTAGCTGTATGCTTTATGCTTTTGGTACTGCAGCGTGTATGACTCATCAGGATTCGGGTGACATGTATGGATTTTCTCTAGAATAGCTTCAAAGTCGCAATATACCACGATGGGCATCTTATCACTGTGATGGAAGTTTTTGAACTGCAGAACAGGAGGCAAGCCATTTTTATCGGGCGATGGCATCTCCATCCTAACAGCAGCATGCTCTTTGCAGAGCTCACGGTGTTTTTCCAAACACCGAAGACCAGTGAGCCCGCTAACCCTTTCCTGATCATCATAATGCTTGAAGCATCTTTTACAAACATGAATAGCATCATGATGTGTAGTGATTTGGGCCCGAACCAGGGCAGAAAAATTAGTGATGTAGGCGAAATGGGATGAATCGTCATTGACCAAGAGCAGAAGATCGAAATGATGTTCTTTTTCTTCAGGAGCGACTCGAGCAGGAACAACATTCAGATTCTCGTCGATACTGTAGATGTTGATGGAGACTCCGGGGTTCTGTTTTTCAAACAGTGGTATTTGCTTGATTGGAGTAGGGAAGTCAATGTTGTTGAAGTTGAACTCCCCCTCCAAGTTATGGTAGCGCTGGTTGACACGTTCAGGATGCTCACCTTCCACGTACTTCACAAGAATCGACCACTTAAAGCACATGTGGTCTTCGAGGTTTTGCGGATTTATCACTGCGTATTTGTCTTTGATGCATGTAGGTAATTCGATGTAGGAGCTGGCACGGAGTGGATCGAGATTATTTATCCGTAGTTGAAGCCGCTTAACGGCCGACAAAGTCCATCCGGACCCCTTCCCCATGTAGTCTTCCTCCTCCTTGCAGATCTTAGAGATGGACTCGGTAACTGCCTCCTCCACCTCATGAACTGCATAGAGGGGGACATTCATGGTTTTGAAGGCCCTCTTGTCTTCACAGGCATCTACGGGTTTTTCGTAGACGCACTCGAGCACGATATTGAATTTGAGAGGTCCGTTCTCTTCAATCTCCTCCACAAGTTGGTTGATTATTTTGTTCTTGATGGAGTCCAGGTACTTACAAATATCCTTGGCAGAACTTGACGTATTTTCTGCCACGTACGTCTTAAAGTTACCCTTGAAACCCACTTCGGCGGTGATGAAGCCGTGGGTATTGGCCAAACCAGTCCCGGTCACCACCTTTGTTCGGCTGGTCGAAGGCTTGGGCGTAACTGCAGGCTTAACTGCTACCATCCTCTGCTTCTTTGTTGGAGGCGGAGCAGGCCCCTTGCATACCTTGATGTGGGCTTTTAACTTATCAGCCCTGGCGAACTCCTTAGCACAGTTGTCGCAGGTATGTGCTATGCGGTTTGGGTTAAGACCGCAAGCCGACTTCTCATGGCGTCTAGCCAAATCAGCACGGGCGAAGGCCTTGTAGCAGAAGCTACACCGCATGCCTGATGTCGTAGCGACAGCTCCAGCACATGATGCAAGGTGCTGCTGCATCTTATCGCTGCGTGCAACCATCTTTCCACATAGGTGGCACTGCTGGTAGTCACGATGCTGGTTCTCGGCACACTGTCGCTCGTGCCGGTAGCGGTTGTGGCCTGCCGTGAATGTAGCAGAGCAGAAATGGCATTTCTGAACGGTAGACGCCATCATCACGGCAATCGGTAGACTGGTCTCAACGTACGGAACACGTAACGGTAGCTCGACGCACGGAGAACTATAACAAAATAATTAAGAATACAATGTAGCTAGATGTTAACACGAAAAAGTTGCAAACATAACCTCAAAACTCTATCCCTTAAGCCTACTAACCTAAACTGATAGCAATGTAACTAAATAAAAAAGTTACAAACATAACCTCAAAACTCTAGCACTCAAGCTTACAAACCTAAACTACTAGCATTGTTACTAAATAAAAAAAGTTGCAAACATAACCTCAAAGCTATTCCTTCATGTACAATCCTAAAAATGGTAGAATATTTAAAGTACTGATAAAAGTTAAAGCTGAAAAATATTCAATGCTAACTCAAAATGATTGATTACATAACCTCAAAACTACACTAATTCACAACTCAAAAATGCTAGAATATTAAAGTACTGTTAAAAGTTTAAGCTAAACAATTCCTGGTTACCCTCACATAAGTGTACAGAGAAAAAAAATAGCTAGCATATAACCTACGAAAAAGCTGAGAAACATAAAAATATTAACGAAACATGTAGCATACCTCAGAAAACGATGAAGTGGAGCTGTAGAACACGAAGTAGCGTTGACGGTAGAAATCGTGGTAGCAGCGAAACTCACACACGAACTAGCTCACTCAAACTCCAAGAACACACTGAAGCTCCGACAGCTAATCCTGGCCTTTTATAGCCTCGGACCTGCCTGTTCTTGGAAAAACCATTAGGAACAGAGTATTTCTGTTGTATCCACCAATAGGAATGTAGTACATGGAAGTACCATTGTCTTCGGAAAAACCCAGCATGACTCATTTGCATGTCGTAGCAGGTCTGTGAGGGGTGGGGTTAGAAATGTAACCTGACAGCCAAACATGGGAAACCACTCTCGGGTAAAACCACTAATGACCTAGGTGATTAGAGATTAGGGCGCGAGGCACTGCCTGCATCGTGACTCATCACTCAGGAATGTCGTCTCGCAGTGTCGAGGGGACCCAAACAATAGACTTAACCGTGCATGTCACAACTGGTACATTAGTCCGCGACTTTGTAGCGCCATGAGGCGCTCATGAATGTCTGAGCCTGCCACAAACAGCTCGTCAAAGTGTAATCACGAAGCACTCGAGCTTCAGTCATGACGCGCATGCTGCAACAGGCCCGTTAGTCACCGACTTCGTGGCGCCAAGCTGACACTCGGGTAGACAGGTAGCTAAATGATAATACTAGTAATGCAAGGAAATAAAACAATCGGGTATGTTTAATACATTTATTAAAAGTAAGAACACATTACAAAACTAAAACATTAAAAATTTATTCTACATTTATTATGACCAACATTCGTTTAAAAATTTTTAGCATTTCATTGCGAATGATCAGTTGAACATCCACAGTATGACACAATTTGCTGATGTTCCAGGAACAACCCTTTTCACAAACATTTAAGGAGACTTTCCTTAAGCTTTCTTTTCATTGGTCAAATAAAACATCTCCCTCTCTTCCCCTTTTACAATGATGCTGCTTTACCATCATGCTAAAATTCTGTAAGACAATAAAAAAATTTACTTCCCTTAAACCTTACGGTAGAAATTTCATCCTAGGTTGCTGTTACTGCATCTAGAAATTAAAAAAAATATTATCTCATACAGGTTTTATTTACATGTTATACTTAACCATCCTACCACACACACGCACACACATTCACACACTTACGCACATGCGTGCGCATGCGTGCACTGAGATGAAATACATACTTGCCCACATAATGTACTTTTATTTACAAAGGCAACATATTAAAACACATAATATTTAAATTTTGTGTAGATTGGATGGTACTAGAAAACCATACTACAAAACGAGCGGACAACACTTGAGTCTTTATTATGATTGGGCTGACGGATTGCCTCTGGAACGCCCTTGTTACCTTCAACGACTCAGAATTAATACTTTTTATCCATCAAAAAACAACAACAGTTTAACTAAGCAAACATACACCCCACACCCCTCAAAAATTGTTATTACACAATGCATTATTTACATGGTAGGAGACCGCACAAACGAAGTGCGCAACTTCAGATTAGAAATATTGATTAAAATAACTACTAAAGATGCTAATTTGTTTATGAAAAAATTGCACATGAAATACAGACACTTGGTTATTTACACACACACACACACACATACATACATACATACATACATACACACATACACACATACACCCTGCATGGCTTCAGAAGTAAGTACGATATTTTGAAAACCACTCAAGACTTACATCTGTTTATGAAAAGGAGCTAAATATTAAAAAAATTTCAAAGTTAATTTTAGAGATGAAATATCATGTGCAAGTCCTTGCATGCGAGAACATTTTATTACGCAATTATCTTCATTTTTCCCAAACCATAGGTCTGATGTTTGGATACCACACAAATCTCATACTTAACATATGCACTACGAGATGACTGCACGCCAGTCCAAGCCCCTGCGCTTAGAGACGAAACTGCACTAGAAGCGTTAGCAAGCATTGCAATTATCTCGCTTCACAAATGCAGATTCACCTCTGACTAGGTAGACCTCCTGAAACAGTAAACATAGGACAGTGAAACACATTAAAAAAAAAGCATTTCAAAATAATTGAATAATATAAAACACTGCACATTTCACGAAAATCACCACGAAACTGACAGCCCTTTCAGTCACAATTCTGCGAATGCTATCACAGAATGCTAGATTTAGAAAGAAAGGATCATTCATGCCTTCATTATGGAACAAAGTAATAAATCACATGAAGAGAAACAAAAAACGTACACACTTCGTTCTTAGACTCGTGCCGCCTCCTTGACAGAGAGAAAAGATTTTACACATAAAATAGTATATATTTCATTTCCAGCGATGAAGATGTACTAATATCACCTTGACAAGCTTAGATGATCTAGGGAGAGACAAAGTAAATATATTAACAAAAAAAAGTCGACTAAAAATCATTTACAAACAAAATACTTATCATTCCTTAGATTACATATTTTTCTCAATTTAATAAATGAGAGAACACAAACATTTACTTAAATCACTATTTATCAATTTTAAACTCTCGTGTACATCAGGAAAAAATAAATTGTATCATTCATTATTAGTTGTAATGTAAAAAATGCAAAACAGTTTCTTTGTGGGTTGTGGAATGCTCACTCACGATCGAAAAAAAGAGGGGCTTCGCTGTAAATCAAGGGAGGGGGAAACCATCTTGAAAGTTGAAGTTTCTCATATATTTGGATGTATAGTAATCAAGCAAGTAATAACATTTGGTGGTATAATATCCGTCTGATTAAAGTTTATTTGCTAACATGAATTCACAAATTAAACGAATCTCTGAGTACATTTGCTTATCTTTTATAGGAAAAAAATGCACAGATTGATTGTTTTATCATGAATAACCAGGAGCACACTAAAAAAACAAACGAAATTCTCGCCAATAATAACCAACAGCACACAAACAATAAAAAAACGATGTGTCAGTAATAACATGCAGCATGCGGAGAAAATCACCAAAATATTGTCAAGAATAACCATCAGTACATGTAGAATACCAATAAAGTCTTGACATGAAAAAGGCTGAAGTGCACGGAGAAAATCAAATTCTCGTCAGGTAAAAAAAGCAGAAGCACATGAAAAAAAAAAACCAACAAAATTATAACACAGTAAAGTTGAAGCACACGTAGAAATCTATCGAAAATTCATTTGAAAAAATAGGAGCACTCAGAGAAAACTATCCGGGAGAAGATTAAAAACATCATAAATTATCAATTTTTTTTTAAAAAAGTTCAATTTAAATCCTGCCAGATATCTCATGTTGCTTAAGCAAGGAGTTTACAAGTTGACTTGTGCCAGAACTCTCATGTTGCTTAAGCAAAGAGTTCACAAGCTGACTTGTGCCAGAACTCTCATGTTGCTTAAGCAAAGAGTTCACAAGCTGACTTGTGCTGGAACTCTCATGTTGCTTAAGCAAAGAGTTCACAAGCTGACTTGTGCCAGAACTCTCATGTTGCTTAAGCAAAGAGTTCACGAGCTGACTTGTGCCAGAACTCTCATGTTGCTTAAGCAAAGAGTTCACAAGCCGACTTGTGCCAGAACTCTCATGTTGCTTAAGCAAGGAGTTCACAAGTTGACTTGTGCCACAACTCTCATGTTGCTTAAGCAAGGAGTTCACAAGTTGACTTGTGCCAGAACTCTCATGTTGCTTAAGCAACATGAGATATCTGGCAGGATTTAAATTGAACTTTTTTAAAAAAAAAATTGATAATTTATGATGTTTTTAATCTTCTCCCGGATAGTTTTCTCTGAGTGCTCCTATTTTTTCAAATGAATTTTCGATAGATTTCTACGTGTGCTTCAACTTTACTGTGTTATAATTTTGTTGGTTTTTTTTTTCATGTGCTTCTGCTTTTTTTACCTGACGAGAATTTGATTTTCTCCGTGCACTTCAGCCTTTTTCATGTCAAGACTTTATTGGTATTCTACATGTACTGATGGTTATTCTTGACAATATTTTGGTGATTTTCTCCGCATGCTGCATGTTATTACTGACACATCGTTTTTTTATTGTTTGTGTGCTGTTGGTTATTATTGGCGAGAATTTCGTTTGTTTTTTTAGTGTGCTCCTGGTTATTCATGATAAAACAATCAATCTGTGCATTTTTTTCCTATAAAAGATAAGCAAATGTACTCAGAGATTCGTTTAATTTGTGAATTCATGTTAGCAAATAAACTTTAATCAGACGGATATTATACCACCAAATGTTATTACTTGCTTGATTACTATACATCCAAATATATGAGAAACTTCAACTTTCAAGATGGTTTCCCCCTCCCTTGATTTACAGCGAAGCCCCTCTTTTTTTCGATCGTGAGTGAGCATTCCACAACCCACAAAGAAACTGTTTTGCATTTTTTACATTACAACTAATAATGAATGATACAATTTATTTTTTCCTGATGTACACGAGAGTTTAAAATTGATAAATAGTGATTTAAGTAAATGTTTGTGTTCTCTCATTTATTAAATTGAGAAAAATATGTAATCTAAGGAATGATAAGTATTTTGTTTGTAAATGATTTTTAGTCGACTTTTTTTTGTTAATATATTTACTTTGTCTCTCCCTAGATCATCTAAGCTTGTCAAGGTGATATTAGTACATCTTCATCGCTGGAAATGAAATATATACTATTTTATGTGTAAAATCTTTTCTCTCTGTCAAGGAGGCGGCACGAGTCTAAGAACGAAGTGTGTACGTTTTTTGTTTCTCTTCATGTGATTTATTACTTTGTTCCATAATGAAGGCATGAATGATCCTTTCTTTCTAAATCTAGCATTCTGTGATAGCATTCGCAGAATTGTGACTGAAAGGGCTGTCAGTTTCGTGGTGATTTTCGTGAAATGTGCAGTGTTTTATATTATTCAATTATTTTGAAATGCTTTTTTTTTAATGTGTTTCACTGTCCTATGTTTACTGTTTCAGGAGGTCTACCTAGTCAGAGGTGAATCTGCATTTGTGAAGCGAGATAATTGCAATGCTTGCTAACGCTTCTAGTGCAGTTTCGTCTCTAAGCGCAGGGGCTTGGACTGGCGTGCAGTCATCTCGTAGTGCATATGTTAAGTATGAGATTTGTGTGGTATCCAAACATCAGACCTATGGTTTGGGAAAAATGAAGATAATTGCGTAATAAAATGTTCTCGCATGCAAGGACTTGCACATGATATTTCATCTCTAAAATTAACTTTGAAATTTTTTTAATATTTAGCTCCTTTTCATAAACAGATGTAAGTCTTGAGTGGTTTTCAAAATATCGTACTTACTTCTGAAGCCATGCAGGGTGTATGTGTGTATGTATGTATGTATGTATGTATGTATGTATGTATGTATGTGTGTGTGTGTGTAAATAACCAAGTGTCTGTATTTCATGTGCAATTTTTTCATAAACAAATTAGCATCTTTAGTAGTTATTTTAATCAATATTTCTAATCTGAAGTTGCGCACTTCGTTTGTGCGGTCTCCTACCATGTAAATAATGCATTGTGTAATAACAATTTTTGAGGGGTGTGGGGTGTATGTTTGCTTAGTTAAACTGTTGTTGTTTTTTGATGGATAAAAAGTATTAATTCTGAGTCGTTGAAGGTAACAAGGGCGTTCCAGAGGCAATCCGTCAGCCCAATCATAATAAAGACTCAAGTGTTGTCCGCTCGTTTTGTAGTATGGTTTTCTAGTACCATCCAATCTACACAAAATTTAAATATTATGTGTTTTAATATGTTGCCTTTGTAAATAAAAGTACATTATGTGGGCAAGTATGTATTTCATCTCAGTGCACGCATGCGCACGCATGTGCGTAAGTGTGTGAATGTGTGTGCGTGTGTGTGGTAGGATGGTTAAGTATAACATGTAAATAAAACCTGTATGAGATAATATTTTTTTTTAATTTCTAGATGCAGTAACAGCAACCTAGGATGAAATTTCTACCGTAAGGTTTAAGGGAAGTAAATTTTTTTATTGTCTTACAGAATTTTAGCATGATGGTAAAGCAGCATCATTGTAAAAGGGGAAGAGAGGGAGATGTTTTATTTGACCAATGAAAAGAAAGCTTAAGGAAAGTCTCCTTAAATGTTTGTGAAAAGGGTTGTTCCTGGAACATCAGCAAATTGTGTCATACTGTGGATGTTCAACTGATCATTCGCAATGAAATGCTAAAAATTTTTAAACGAATGTTGGTCATAATAAATGTAGAATAAATTTTTAATGTTTTAGTTTTGTAATGTGTTCTTACTTTTAATAAATGTATTAAACATACCCGATTGTTTTATTTCCTTGCATTACTAGTATTATCATTTAGCTACCTGTCTACCCGAGTGTCAGCTTGGCGCCACGAAGTCGGTGACTAACGGGCCTGTTGCAGCATGCGCGTCATGACTGAAGCTCGAGTGCTTCGTGATTACACTTTGACGAGCTGTTTGTGGCAGGCTCAGACATTCATGAGCGCCTCATGGCGCTACAAAGTCGCGGACTAATGTACCAGTTGTGACATGCACGGTTAAGTCTATTGTTTGGGTCCCCTCGACACTGCGAGACGACATTCCTGAGTGATGAGTCACGATGCAGGCAGTGCCTCGCGCCCTAATCTCTAATCACCTAGGTCATTAGTGGTTTTACCCGAGAGTGGTTTCCCATGTTTGGCTGTCAGGTTACATTTCTAACCCCACCCCTCACAGACCTGCTACGACATGCAAATGAGTCATGCTGGGTTTTTCCGAAGACAATGGTACTTCCATGTACTACATTCCTATTGGTGGATACAACAGAAATACTCTGTTCCTAATGGTTTTTCCAAGAACAGGCAGGTCCGAGGCTATAAAAGGCCAGGATTAGCTGTCGGAGCTTCAGTGTGTTCTTGGAGTTTGAGTGAGCTAGTTCGTGTGTGAGTTTCGCTGCTACCACGATTTCTACCGCCAACGCTACTTCGTGTTCTACAGCTCCACTTCATCGTTTTCTGAGGTATGCTACATGTTTCGTTAATATTTTTATGTTTCTCAGCTTTTTCGTAGGTTATATGCTAGCTATTTTTTTTCTCTGTACACTTATGTGTGGGTAACCAGGAATTGTTTAGCTTAAACTTTTAACAGTACTTTAATATTCTAGCATTTTTGAGTTGTGAATTAGTGTAGTTTTGAGGTTATGTAATCAATCATTTTGAGTTAGCATTGAATATTTTTCAGCTTTAACTTTTATCAGTACTTTAAATATTCTACTATTTTTAGGATTGTACATGAAGGAATAGCTTTGAGGTTATGTTTGCAACTTTTTTTATTTAGTAACAATGCTAGTAGTTTAGGTTTGTAAGCTTGAGTGCTAGAGTTTTGAGGTTATGTTTGTAACTTTTTTATTTAGTTACATTGCTATCAGTTTAGGTTAGTAGGCTTAAGGGATAGAGTTTTGAGGTTATGTTTGCAACTTTTTCGTGTTAACATCTAGCTACATTGTATTCTTAATTATTTTGTTATAGTTCTCCGTGCGTCGAGCTACCGTTACGTGTTCCGTACGTTGAGACCAGTCTACCGATTGCCGTGATGATGGCGTCTACCGTTCAGAAATGCCATTTCTGCTCTGCTACATTCACGGCAGGCCACAACCGCTACCGGCACGAGCGACAGTGTGCCGAGAACCAGCATCGTGACTACCAGCAGTGCCACCTATGTGGAAAGATGGTTGCACGCAGCGATAAGATGCAGCAGCACCTTGCATCATGTGCTGGAGCTGTCGCTACGACATCAGGCATGCGGTGTAGCTTCTGCTACAAGGCCTTCGCCCGTGCTGATTTGGCTAGATGCCATGAGAAGTCGGCTTGCGGTCTTAACCCAAACCGCATAGCACATACCTGCGACAACTGTGCTAAGGAGTTCGCCAGGGCTGATAAGTTAAAAGCCCACATCAAGGTATGCAAGGGGCCTGCTCCGCCTCCAACAAAGAAGCAGAGGATGGTAGCAGTTAAGCCTGCAGTTACGCCCAAGCCTTCGACCAGCCGAACAAAGGTGGTGACCGGGACTGGTTTGGCCAATACCCACGGCTTCATCACCGCCGAAGTGGGTTTCAAGGGTAACTTTAAGACGTACGTGGCAGAAAATACGTCAAGTTCTGCCAAGGATATTTGTAAGTACCTGGACTCCATCAAGAACAAAATAATCAACCAACTTGTGGAGGAGATTGAAGAGAACGGACCTCTCAAATTCAATATCGTGCTCGAGTGCGTCTACGAAAAACCCGTAGATGCCTGTGAAGACAAGAGGGCCTTCAAAACCATGAATGTCCCCCTCTACGCAGTTCATGAGGTTGTGGAGGCAGTTACCGAGTCCATCTCTAAGATCTGCAAGGAGGAGGAAGACTACATGGGGAAGGGGTCCGGATGGACTTTGTCGGCCGTTAAGCGGCTTCAACTACGGATAAATAATCTCGATCCACTCCGTGCCAGCTCCTACATCGAATTACCTACATGCATCAAAGACAAATACGCAGTGATAAATCCGCAAAACCTCGAAGACCACATGTGCTTTAAGTGGTCGATTCTTGTGAAGTACGTGGAAGGTGAGCATCCTGAACGTGTCAACCAGCGCTACCATGACTTGGAGGGGGAGTTCAACTTCAACAACATTGACTTCCCTACTCCAATCAAGCAAATACCACTGTTTGAAAAACAGAACCCCGGAGTCTCCATCAACATCTACAGTATCGACGAGAATCTGAATGTTGTTCCTGCTCGAGTCGCTCCTGAAGAAAAAGAACATCATTTAGATCTTCTGCTCTTGGTCAATGACGATTCATCCCATTTCGCCTACATCACTAATTTTTCTGCCCTGGTTCGGGCCCAAATCACTACACATCATGATGCTATTCATGTTTGTAAAAGATGCTTCAAGCATTATGATGATCAGGAAAGGGTTAGCGGGCTCACTGGTCTTCGGTGTTTGGAAAAACACCGTGAGCTCTGCAAAGAGCATGCTGCTGTTAGGATGGAGATGCCATCGCCCGATAAAAATGGCTTGCCTCCTGTTCTGCAGTTCAAAAACTTCCATCACAGTGATAAGATGCCCATCGTGGTATATTGCGACTTTGAAGCTATTCTAGAGAAAATCCATACATGTCACCCGAATCCTGATGAGTCATACACGCTGCAGTACCAAAAGCATAAAGCATACAGCTACTGTATTTACGTGAAAGCTGATAATACCATCATTCCTGCACACCTCACTTCAGCACTTCCATCAGAGCCTGAATTGTATCGCGGTTGTGATGCAGAGGATAAGTTCATATCCCGCATTGTGGAGATTGGACATGATGTACAGAAAATATTTTCTACGTCTGTTCCTATGACTCCGCTCACACATGCACAAAACACTGCTTTTCTGCAAGCAAGGTGTTGTTGCTACTGTGGAGGAAAGTTCGGAGGAACTGTAAAGAAAGTTCGTGACCACAATCACTTCACCGGCGAATTTATTGGGCCTGCATGTAATGACTGCAACCTTCTCAGGCGCAGACCAAAAAAGTTGATTGTGTTCTTCCACAACCTGGCATACGATCAGAACTTCATTATCAGGAAGTTGGGGTATGATAGTAAAGACATCTTCATCATTCCGAATTCAGAGGAGAAGCTGATAACTTTTTCCAAGAAGTTACATGATAAGTTCAGCATTCAGTTTGTCGATACGTTCCGTTTTATGAGTCGGGGTCTTGCTTCGCTCGCTGAGTTCTTGCCTGCAGACAAGTTTATAAGTACTACCGAGTTTTTCGCGCCTGATGAGTTGGAGTTGGTTACCCGCAAGGGTGTATTCCCGTATGATTATGTGGATTCTTTTGCTCGACTAGATGATACTCGTCTTCCATCCATCGATGATTTCTACAATAGTCTGACTGATTCCATGATTTCAGAGATGGAGTACGCTCATGCAGTGAAAGTCTGGGACAAGTTTCAGTGTGCTACTTTGGGGGAGTACGCTGACTTGTACCTAAAGACGGATGTTCTGATTTTGGCGGATGTATTCGAGAATTTTCGTTCCATATGTTTGGAGACATACAGCCTAGATCCGTCTCACTATATTTCTTGTCCAGGGTTCGCTTTCGATGCGATGCTTCGAACCACAGGTGTACAGCTAGAGCTTCTTACCGATTACGATATGTACATGTTTGTGGAGGCTGGTATTAGGGGGGGAGTAGCGCAAAGCATTAAACGACATTGCGTAGCCAATAACTCCTACATACCTGAGACATATGATGCTTCCAAGCCATCCACATTCCTGGAGTACATTGATGCGAATAATTTGTACGGGTGGGCGATGTCTCTGCCGCTTCCAATTCGGCATTTCCAATGGGCAGACACATCAATTGATGTCGTGTCTGTCCCAGATGATTCTCCTACAGGCTACATTATTGAGTGTGATGTGGAGTACCCTCCCGAGCTCCACGAAAGTCACAAAGACCTGCCATTTCTTCCCGTAAATCAGTGTCCGCCCGGCTCAAATCAATCAAAGCTGATGACAACACTTGAAAATAAAGAGCACTACATTGTCCACTACAAAAACCTCCAGCAAGCGGTATCTCATGGGCTGAGAGTGACTAAGATACACCGAGTCCTGCAGTTTGAGCAGTCGGCATGGTTGGAGCCCTATATTCGACTGAATACCAACAAGCGGAAAACAGCAGCTAACGAGTTCGAGAAGGAGTTCTTTAAGCTCGCTGTGAACTCGACATTTGGTAAACTGATGGAAAATAAAAGGCGGAGGCTCAAAATGGAGTTGGTGTGCTCTGAGAAGAGGTTCAAGAAGTTGGTGTGTCGTCCGTCCTTCAAGGACCGTACAATGTACGAACCGAATTTGTCTCTAGTCCACCTTAATCACGAGACCATCATTTTCGACAAGCCGATTTATGCCGGACTGGCTGTACTAGATCTTTCAAAGACTCTCATGTACGAATTCCACTACAATACCATGAAACCCCGTTACCATGACAATATTCACCTGATGTATATGGATACAGACAGTTTTGTGTATGAGATCCAGACAACAGACTTTTACTCAGACCTCAAAGCCGACCCTACACTGATGGCTAAATTCGACACCAGCTGCTACCCTTCCGACCACCCATGCTTCTCCCCCATCAACGAGAAAGTTGTCGGTAAATTCAAAGATGAATGTGGGGGGGAAGTAATGGAGGAGTTTGTAAGCCTACGGGCCAAACTCTACGCCTACAGGTGTGGCGGTAAGAGCGAGAAAAAGGCCAAGGGCATCCAGCGATGTGTGGTCAAAAACCACATAACATTCGATGACTACCTGGATGCCCTGCAAGACCACGGCACAATGAGGGCAGGCGTTAGAGCAATTCGCTCCCGTCAGCACATACTCTATACTGAGTACAGCAATAAGCTGGCCATAACGTGGGAGGACGACAAACGGCTGATTTGCGAAGATGGTATCCACACAGTCCCCCACGGATATGTTGGAGGCGACGAATAATTTTTTTTTTCTGTAAATAGTTTTTGATTTAAATAGTTTGGCAGTTTGGTAGTTGTTTCCATTTGTTGTATAGTTTTTCTGTTTTTTGTTTTATAGTTTTCATTTTGTTGTACAGTTTATGTTTTTGCTGTACAGTTTTCCATTTTTGTTGTACAGTTTATGCTTTTGATGTATAGTTTCCATTTTTGTTGTAAAGTTTCAGTTTTTTGATGTGTAGTTTCTGTTTTTGCTCCACTTTTGTTGTGTAAAATATGTTCTTAATTTAATAAATACAATTTTACCTACATATTGTTTATTATTTTTAATATAGAACCAATATCCCACGAGGTACTGATACTTATAAATGTCTTACAGAATGGTGAAATGTAATTATACACAAACATTAAAAATATCTGCTTCCATGCAGCTTTTAAACACATGTACGCAAACACGAACTTGTTTATAAAAGTGAAATAGAACGCAGACATTAAAAATGTCTGCTTCCATGCAGCTTTTAAAACATGGATACGCAAACATGAAATTGTTTAGAAATGTAATTATACACAGACATTAAAAATAATTGCTTCCATGCAGCCTTTTAAATACGAGTACGCAAACATGAGAAGAGAATATTACTTGTGAGTTAGGACTCTGAAAAATTTCTGGCCTCGCTAAGATGGGGTAATAAATGTTTTTTTTAATATTATCATTACTTTAACTATCACATCCACAATGTTAGTACAAATAACATATATTTTAGTTAAAACCTATAAATGATAAGACTTTAAGAAAAAATGGTGGTTACAACAACGAAATTACTGTGGATTTTGTGGATTTTTGTGGATTTTTGTCTATAAGGGTCATAATAATGCTGGTACGGGATAGAAACTCTACCTTACGTACACTACGTACTTTAGAAACCTACACCCGATGATGACATCCTTCAGATGAAATTAAGATGGCGGTCTCCATTAAATTAGATGGCTGCCTCCAGCAGCCAACGATGGTATATATACATATATTTTTTTTCCTGATTTTCTAAGTTAATAATTATGATTTTCCAAGATGGTGGATGTAACGAAAAATTGTAACAGCGATGAGTGGGGTGTTCGATGATGATGTCATTGTAACAGAGGAGCGGGGTGTTAGATGGTGTATTCGTAATGTAGAGGAGTGGGGTGTTCGATGCGTAGGTTTTTTAATTGAAATTTTATAAAATAATATTTTTTTAATTTTATTTTAAAATTTTGATTATTTAAGTTTTTTTTAATTTTAATTTTTTTTTCATTAAAATCAGATGATAAATAAAGATTTTCAAGATGGCGGACGAAACTCAAAATGGTGGAAAGTTCTAGAAAACAAAATGGCCGCCGGACTTGATGTAATCCAAGATGGCCGCCGGAAGTGACGTAATCCAAGATGGCCGCCGGAAGTGACGTAATTCAAGATGGCCGCTTCGAATCCCCGAATCCCCCTCCCCCCTCCCCTGTCTCCATATGAACTATATATACCTACTGTTTATTAACTGTTTTAAAGCACTGTATTTCGATTTATAAAGGAGGAAATTTTGGCGATATTTTTTTGGCAAATTTTGGCAAATTTTGAATTATCTTTGGGCATTCTTTGCCAATTTTGAAGGCCAAGGTCAAATGTCATGGACATGTTGTATAGAATTGGGTTTTATTGTTGTATAATAAATTAGTCAATAAGGCAGTTTATTGCCAGAAATTCTAAGCAATACAACTGCAATGGTTGAGAGTGCTTATTGGGTAAACGTTTTGGTAATGGATGATGTTTTAAATTTAAAATATAAAATTTTGAGTCAATGCATTTTTGTGAGATTTAATACTAAAAATACTAAAAATTTCTTACAATAAAATAAATTTTAATTTTTCTTGAGTTTTAAGAATGCGGCTGTTTGAATTAAATTTAAGCATTTTTATTTTTTTCAATAATTTATCAAAGTAAAATTTTTGAGTAAACTAAACAAATTTGTACATGTCAATAACATAGGTTAAAAATAGTTTTGATTAATATTTTATAATTAGTTCAATTTCTGTTTTAAATTATGGGTACACTTCGATTTTCTTAGTTATGTAGTAACATTTTTTAATACTGAAATTATGTGATTTCTGTTACTTTTGGAGAAATGGAAAATTTACTAGATTATGATGTGTTTTTTAGATGCCTGACTTTTATATTTAGGCGCTATGATTTAACATTGACTTTCGGTGAATTCAACTTCATATCAGGATATATAATATTAGTTTATATGTAATGTTCCACTTTATGTGTTTCTGGTGTATCTAAGAAACAAATTATAAATGTTTGTATGCATTTATAAATTTGACTTGTTCCTCTACATGGTTCCTAATGTGTAATTATTATTTTCATAGGTGTGTATGCTGCTTGGATTTAAAACCTATTATTCGTGTCGCTGCCTCACATGATAACGGAGTCAAAAAATGCGAAGAATAATGATATGTTTGCCAGAGAGCAAGAAAAAATAGGTAAGTCAACCTCATTGCTAAATATTCTCCTAACAGCCACTTTGTAGTTAAAATTTTATACAAATTGCAAAATTTATATATTGATAATATTTGGTAAAATGTGATGCAATAAATTATATAATTAGATGATAATGTTTCAAAATTTAAATGAAGTCAAAGCAAGTTTGTCGCTACCTTGCTTCTTACATCACCACAAGGAAGGGGGAATAAAAAGGCAAAGGTAGAAACATGATGGAAAAACTAGGAATAAGCAAAATCAGATTTAATGTGCTTAGTTTCACTGCAAAAACTGATAAAATATAATAGATTACAAATAATCTCAAATTGTGACAAACCACAATAACGATCATTTAAATTTACTTTACTCAGCACAATTGCTTGCAATAAGAAAAAAGGCAATTAAAAGGACATATACATGTAGGACAGGTCTCTGTCTCTTCAAGCATCAATATGCATACAACTTACTTATGATAGCAAACTTTCACAGCAACATCCTATACACATTACCAATATATGTGAAAACTATGCCAGCATAGTCTCCTAGAATTTCCACTTTTGTAATACAATAAACATGCAGTGCTGCTGTGATTCAATACTATACATATATAAAATCAAATAGTTAATGCAGCACAAACTTCTATTAATGTAAGATAGGGGAGATTGAGGCAATGGCGCACACTTAAAGGAAAAATAATACCACCTACTCACTTTTCGTTTATTTTTCTTGAAACTGTTACCAATTATTTGTATTTCATTCTTTTATTGATTAATATTATTTTTAATATATTTTCTTAGTAATTTAAGGTTTTATCAAAGGTTATGTGGAACAATGTAAAGTACGGAATTGCCCCGATGTTCGGGGCAATTCATTACACATTTCGGGGTAATGACGTAGATAATTATACGTAGTAAAAAAATAACATTGACATCAATGTATCAAAACTAAAAAAATAATGTCACTGTCTGTGACAAAAGTCACAAACAAAGTTCTCAGCTGTACCTGAAACACTGCAAGCTGCGTGGATCCAACCAGAACAAGAAACACATCTGAACCATAGCTCTCTGTCGTGTCCAAAATCGCTACAGATGAGACAGATGTTATTAGCTGATCCAAAAGTCTTCTCTCTTGATACTGCTGAAGGGTTTCATATCATCCATTTCGTTGTCATCACAAAAGTTAAAATTATCATTTCCATTATCTTCATCAGACGAACTGAAAGAAATATTTCTACGGCATACTTTTTTATTAATCTTCCCAGGATCAACTTTTGGTACAGAAAGGCATTTGGAATACTTTTTGTAAATTTGATTTGTCCTTTTGGTATCGTTTCAAGTCATTTTCCTATCTTTTAAACGCCTTTTTTCCTTGTTTTTCTTTTTTATTGAGAGCAGCTAACTCTAAGGCTATTTTGTTAGGCGTAAGTGTTAAAACTGTAGAGTGTTGCTTTCTCGGATGTGGTTTAGTTTTTTTTAATTAAGTAACATGCGAACATTTTGATTAAGGTACATGGTTACACATCTCTGCTGCTTGATTTTTAATGGCACTATACAAAAAGAACTGGTTTTAGACACGTTCTGGTAAGAATAAGGTGGCTGGGTTTCAAAATTTGGGCTGTTTTGTTGTACATCTACTACTTTAGTCACCTTTTGAATGCTTGGTTCCTGTGCAGCCTCTTCATCGATGACCTGTACCAGTTCATACTCTTTAGGTAACAGTGCAAATTCGTCTACTGTGAACGTTTCTGTATCCAGAGGGAAGATTCCTGTATTTTAAAACAAGAAATACCCTTTTCCATGCTGGCAGTCCTAATGTAGGCTTTGTTGAACAGAGATACAATGTAATAAGGTGTTATTTTTGCAAAGGGGTTGGCTTTCATGTAGGAATCACATTTACGACCAAATGCTGCCTTTAAAACATTTTAAAACGTTAGGTCAAGTGGTTACAAGTGGTGTGAAGTATGTGGAGGGATTTTGACAACCACAATGTTATTTTCATTGCATTTGTAATAAGCAACAATAGTATAGTGTGGTTGTCCATTATGAGCAACACAGCACTCTATTTTGTATATTTTGAATAGGAAATAAAATAATCCAACCACACCAGAAACAATTCTTCATTGATCCATTCATTTATATTACACTGCTTTATAGCATCCATATTTTTTCAACAGTGGACTCAATCTCTGCCTGGGGAAAAGAAACATAACCGACATAAAGGACCCAGTAGCACTCACAGCACAGCAGATGGTGATATTTTTTCCTCGCTCCCACCTAGTGGCTGAATCAACTTATTTTGCCCCCTTAGGACCGTGGAATTTCCCCGGTTTCTGGACAGTTGAGATACAAGTTTCATCATGGTTGTAGATATGTGATGGCAAAAAATGTGTTTTTTTCCATAAAAGATTCAAGATTCTCATAAAATTGTTTTACTTCAATCTCATTAAAACCAGAAATTCTGCTTAGGCTTGTAGCCTCCGGTTTTCTAATGCTAACTGTAGGATTTTTCTTAAGGAAACTCTGTAGCCAATTTCATCCAGCCATTTAAGTCTCCATATTAAACTATTGTTTGATATTGTTCGCCTCGCCATATTCAAATACAAGCCTTCTTAGCTCAATTGCTGAAAGTCCATAAAAAAAACTTTGGCTAAACACAGTACCTGTTGTTTTATTTCTTCCTCCTCGTCTTGCTGAAATTAGGTTTATTCACTAGCTGTGCTGCACTTGAATTTTAAGATTTTATTCTGTCCAAGAGAGTATCACAGGTATACTATACTGCCGGGCGGGTTCTCAAAGCTTCTTCCCATCTTCGGTAACAGTCATAATTGCTGCCTCCGTTGCTGTAGAGGTCCATTTGGCCTTTTGCGTCAAACGTGTTCTATTTCTCACCATCTGAATATAACACATATTATAAGCCTTTTGGTTGGATTTTTACCTTGGTGTAGTACCGTACACTTTGTACTGCTTTGGCCGGAGTCAAATTAAGCTTAATATGGCGTCATAACACATACAAATATAAGAAAACAAGTGTTACCTATACATCATTTTAATGTTAAAAATACAAGGATTATGGTGGAAGTGTTAAAAGGATTGTGTATGTTACAGATTCTCATTTACCTCTTAAGTAGTCAACAGCAAAAATTAGAAGTAAACTATCAAAAATAAAAAAAAAAGGTACGCTAACTATCGCTCAGCTTTCACTGCAGAAGCGTTTAGCACGGCTTCCACTAGGTAGCAGCACGAACTGGAGCACTCTAGAGGCTTTATAGACAACCTAAATCACCTGTACCTACGTCATTACCTCAATGTACGGCAATACACTGGTCTCTCCTTAGCTCTAACTTGATGTAAAATAAAAAAAAGTAAAACTTTAATAAAATCACAGTTAATAACCCCAGGAATTCTGTTTATTGAAGGAATATGACATCGAATTGATATACATATATTTATAACCCCTCTCGGGGGTTAAAGCTGTGTGACGAAATATTTTTTTTTTTTTTTTTTTTTTTTTAGTTTCACTACACTTTAAATCAAGTACCAAATTTATTATTATGGTAATTATTATGATTTGACTATGAATCCTCATTGTATATAAATTACTAAAATTTAATGTAAATTTTGCATTTTCCATCTCAATATACCTCAAAGCAACAAAAGTAACTATCCACTACATGTGGTTTAGTTATAATAATACAATTAAGGTTTATATAAAAAGATTAATTTATACTGTGTGAAAAATTAACTGACAATAACATTTCAGCTATAGTAACTTTGCATAATATTAGGTCCCTCTACAGTATACTATCTTTCATTACTGAAATAATCATGCAACACGAATCGAAAAATGTCAATACTTTATATCTCACATTCAGCTCACAAATATTTTCGCTTTTCATAACCACAATATCGTCATAGAATGCCTAACAAATCTTTGTCAGTTTACTCACACAAAATTATGGAAGGTACAAATTCTATCTGGTATTTAGTTGCTGTCGCCTAGACCATATACTTGGCTACATAATATAATACGCATTTTGGTCGCAAAGGAAATCTAGGAATCAGCAGTCAATCAAACGACTAATTAAAGTAGCTAAAAGCAAGAACTATTATTAGCCTCTGCAAAGTCCATTTCTGGTTAATTGGATGTGCCAAACACGCAAAAAAATTGTGCATATCATTAGCACAGTCACCATGGCCATGATAATATCTTTGCATAATCACGGGGCACGAATTGTAACAAAATAAAAATATAATATATATCTTTCGATTTACAGCACTCGTAGAGAGATCCAACAAAAAGTCATTACAAAACCTTTCCAATTATTCGTTAATCTAAGCCCGAAACACCGGAACAGGTGTGCGTAGCTGATAACTGCGTCGTACAGCCAAACACAGGCCCGATTCTTCACAGACATGGGATATCACGAACCCATGTCGAATGGTACAGCTGCTACGAAGTAAATTCACAGAATGAAATGGCTGCCTTTGTAGATAAATTTAAATACAGCCCCCATGCTGTATATTCACGATAAATGCGTGGCACATCAGCCTACACGTAGCCAACACAAATAACCTCCTACCAAGTTCGCAAACTCACTAAATTAATCTCTCGTAGACACGTCGAAGTTTCTCCCAGTAAAATTGCAATATATTCAATTTTAGTCTCATATGTCACTAGTCTTAAATCGGTAGAAAATTCAACAGACTCCCTCTACCATCAGCAATAACTTAATCACGATAATTGCCCCAGAGCCACCAAGTGCAAGAAAACAAAATCTTCCCAGGTGCCAACCGCACAAAACCTAAAGAATCTACTCCACTCTATATTGCTCCATGCGACGTCGCCGCAACGCATGCCCACGCGCAACGACTGGCAGAGACACCTGGCGGAAACTAGACTACTACGTCCCCAACAGTATCCAGGTGCACCATCAGAACGCAGACAAAACCCTGCTGCGCGAATAAAAAAATTCCTTAACATCCACGAACACGCGCATACAAACAGTGGCGAGCGCAGCTCATCACAAGTTTTATCCAGGTAACTCCTCGATTCAGTTCCCTGATTCTAAATTACTGAATCTAGAAGTTAATAGGTGTCCGAATAGTGAATGTGATTGAGGCCTGTTTACTACATGTAGGTATTCGTTCAGCACTTGAAGTAGACTACAAGAATACACTTTTTCATTTGTATAATGATTGTAAGATACAGCTGTATTACAAGTTTTCCAAGCAAATCCCAAGTGTTCAGTAGTTCAAATACTAATTTTTTTTGACGTGACAACGTCTAATAAATCGATGAACGCCGGCTGCACGCACGAAAAAGTGTCCCACTACGGATGTTCCTGTTTGCTCATTGTACGCATGCGTGGCATCTTTCTTCCACTCGATTGGAACGACCATCGATTTGACTTTTCAATCATATTATCGTCGTTTGAATTATTAATATTATGTAATTTAACGATAGTCCACCGATTTTCAGCACAATCGGTACGGTTATTTAAAAGTAATGTTAAATATTCAAATACGTTTTGAACCAACAATGGTGTTTTACGGTTACACATAATAATTCAAATTACAACCGGGATCTTTTGCACAATGTTTTAAAAAATATTGTAACACCTTATAAATAAGTTTGGTGAATTTGGGATGCGTATTTGTTATAAAATCGAGTTATTAAAACGAAATAATATTATTCCCCTACAGTGAACAAAATTTTTATAAACATATATATATCATCTGAAACTATCAATTACTTAATTAGGCCTCGTGGCTGAACAGTCAGCGGTGCTGTTTTCTAATCTTAAAGTGTTCGGTTAAAATCCCGGCAGGTGCAAAGTTGTTTTTTGAACTTGTAAAAGTAAATACGCCGCACGTAACATTTCAAAAGTAATACATATATTTTGTTACACCCCTCGTGCCTCAAAATTGAATTATTTTGAATTAATTAAAAAGAGCCTTGGAAACTTGCGGGATAAAAAAAATAAGTTAAATAAATTGATTTACCAGAGGCGGCACGAGGTGGGGAACAAACAAAATTTAGGAACTTCCTGTAACAAGCAAGGAGGAAGTTGGTGGATCGTTAAAATCAATAAATAAAAACTACACGATTAACTTGATCTATAGTTTCCCTGTTTTATTTGCCCTGATGAATTATTTTGTTTCCATTACTTTACATACAAAAGGTTTTAACAAGTTTCAAAGATTTAAAAAAAAAAAAAAGAAAAACGAAAAGGGGCCGGCCCGCGATTATTTAAAACAAAGTACATTGTATTGATACATTATTAACACTTGCAATGTTCTACTACATTAAATTTGTCGCTGATTAGTTTACCATATCAGTGGATTAACTGGATAGTCACTTATCGCTGGTTTGTCTTTAAAAAAGGGGGGCGAATAGAAATAGAAACCATATCACCCGAGTCTTCCAGGTGTGGAGTTAAAAATGCCGAACTGTAGAATGGAAGAAAGCTGCTTCTTCTAATGGATGGATCTCGGACTGCCGAAAAACATACTGGTGGACAATTCGTCCACCAGTAGTTGCTGGATCTCGAATCTAGCTGAATATGTGCATCGCTGGGAGGTCGAACCCCTGACAAAACAGGGGAGTTGCCTTCAAGCTGCCATCGCGGAGTCAGCCATGGTCCGTAGCTCGCGATTTGCGCGGCTGGGCGCGGATGATTTCTTCATAGTTAAAAAAATTAAAAGGGAAAATTTCAAAACAAAAAAAAATTGCTAACACTATGCAGACAGGCTAATCTACTTGAATTTAGTTGAGGGATAGCATCCCTTATTTAGGACGATTACATAGTCGCTAGCGGTCGGATGAAGTCTTCCAGAGTCTTCTGAGCTCGCCGGAGATCTGTCTGCAAACGTGACGCGCGCTGATCTGTGTCGCGGCAAACCGCGTCTCGTAATTAAAAAGGCGCGCCGGCTCTTACAGGTGGAGGGGGTCTGGGCCGCCGAAAGATTCCAAACTTGCCCGAATGCGGGCGAAAAAAAACTCTGGCAGGAGTTTTGAAGCTGGCATCACTAGGCGACAGTAGAGAACTCTGTCGGAGGGGTCTGAGTTGAAAACAATCGACTCGCCCACGGCGTCCATATAACTCAAGGGAAAGCAGGTGCTGCTCTCTGGTGCCCTAGAGGGTAGGCTAGCAGAGAAGTTCGCGACTTGGTCGCTAGGTAGCGCTTGCGATCAGTTTTGGCGCACTCGTTTTTTTGCGAGGAGACCTTGAGGACGGTCACGGTTGCCCAGGGGGTTACGACCGGTCATTGGTCTTACTTGGAACTGAGAAGGGGGGGAGGGTAAAACGCAACGCTGCTGGGAATCTACGTCCCGTCGTGCCTGCAGAGGAGCGAACTTAACACTAATACGTGATGAAAAAGGCCAATCTCAGCTCGTCTCTGAGAACTGGTCGCCTGCAAGCTACAGGCTTGTCTATGCAGTTTGGGTCTCAAAGAGAAATGATATTACAGGCTTGAGGCGTGACTGAAGGCGGGGGAAATGGTAAGCTGTCTGCCAGTCAGGGATTAGGCCAGCAAAATATCCGATACGCCGATGGGAAAGGGGCTTCAGAGCACTGAGACAAAGTTTAACTCAGAGGAGTACACCAGACTAACAAAAGTAAATCACACTATAGTAGAGCAAATAAAATTTCCACACAAAAAATTTAAAATCATAATAAAAATTTAAAATATATCGTGTCGAAATTACTAATTAACGGCACATACTTCCCCGCTTGAATGCGGAGCACATAGGGAAAATAAAAAAAAACATTTACACTGCTCAGTAAAACTAGTACCAGGTTCGCCTGTATTCTACTACTTACAAAAAATTATGTTGATCAAATCGAAGGTGTATTATAATTGTCTAAATCACCCTTAACGGTGAATTATGTAATTAGGAAAGTTGATCTCAGATGTTGGGAATGATGTCAAGTTACAAATACTCTAAACATGGGCGCTGTGAGGTGGGCCTAAAACACTGGGCAGGAACCGGAACTTGGTCCGTCGGGTGCCAGTTATGAAAGATGGGGATTTGTGTACCCCTGAAAATAGTCTTTCCATAAGAAACCGAAGGCATTGGGACTTAGCCCTGCACAGTCAGGCGATGGAGAAGACAGTCAAATTTGCTGCTTGCCCGAAGGCGAAAGAGAGCCTCAGTCCCAGAGTGACACAGGACCTATGGGTGGATTTCCCTTGGCGGAATTTTAAATATTTGGGGATGAAAACCCCAAAAGATCAACAATCCATAGAGATTAATGAATTTAAAAATATTAAATATTCGATAAATTAAGAAATTTCAGTGCATACCACTCTGATGTTTATTATTATTAACTAATATTTATTACTTAAATGTTTTCTGCAAACAAAACGATAAATTAACGACTCTTCGCACTCTAATTTAAATTATTTAAATAAATGTAAAATGCAATAAACCAACAATTATAAATCCAGAAGGGGATAAATTATAATGGAGCGGTTAGATCTTCCATGACTGCTGATAGGTTTCGCACTGCCTGAGAGGGGGTTTGAACATAGGCCGTCCAAAAATGAGTGGTGGGAATGTAACCCAAAGAACACTCGAAAATGGTCATGACATTTTTCACTCAGAGGACCTGGTCATGGCTCGTTGGCTCAGAGGACCCTAACTTTTGCACCGCTCGTTGGCTAGCTTGACCTAGCTCCCATTTTAGAAAAACACATAAAAGAAACCAGTTTGCTGTCTGGAAGTCACGTAGCTCTTACTTAAATAAAGAATCTCATCGATAACGATGTAAAAGAAATACAACTTTGGGGTAGAATTCAAAAAAAAAAGAAAAATGGCTAGATGTGACAGCTTCAGTGCTCAGACTCTATGTACGTCACTGTACATCACATTTACGTACAAGGAAAATAAAAAATATAAACTTTGTTAAATCAAAAGTCAGTTAAAAAAAATTACTACAAAAAATTATTCTTGCTTACTTTACGAATTATGGTTATTAAAAAAAAGGAACGTAATCCGAAATTAAATATATGAAATCGTGGAACAAGATTCATGAAGATACAAAAAATATCAGAGAGGTATTTCTGAGTAAAAAAAAAAACATTAAAACTATTTACGTCAAGTAGCTTGTTAAGGACTGAACTAACGTATGTAAAAATTAAAAATTAAAATATCTTAAATTACCTAGCTTGTGCTAGCCTAGAAACGGGATGCTCAAACATACCCAAATTAATTAAGTGGACCTCTCGTTGGGGGTTGAAAGTATTTCACCCTTCTCGGTGATTACCTTAAATATTAAAATGATACTAGTAACCTCGTAGCTGCTTAATTTAGGGGGAATACTTATTTTTATATGCGTGATTATATTATCATTATTGAGCAAAAAAGGATGCCTGTTGCCCTACTACTTGTAATAGAAGCAGAATTAATTCCATGACCTTTGACTGTAACACTTTATGAGTCAAACACAAGGTTAATAATTAAATAGGGTCCATTTAAACTTGGTTTAAATTATTTAAAATAAATCCTTAAAATCATTTAATAAATAAAAAATAAATTTAAAGCTTAACCTTAAAGTACCTGTAAGCTTACAACTATTTATGTCTTTGCTATATTAATGAATTGAAATTCATCCCGTTGATCTCAGATTTTGGATATCGTGTAGGAACACAAAATGGGCGCTATGAGGGAGGCCGAAAAGCACTGAGGCCGAAACAAGGGAAATGCGTCCTTGAGCACTCAGTGACTAATGGGGACTGTAACCCCTGTAAATGGGTATGGTAACCCGTAACTTACAAACTAAATTTGGGAATATAACCCCTGTACATAATTGTTTCGCTGTCCATAAGAAGTCGAAGGCATTGAGTCATAGCTCTGCACAATCTGACGATGGATCAGACGAAATGATGAATTTAATACTTGCTTAAAAAGCGAAGTACACCTCGGTCCCGGATACCTACATTTATTAACTCACATAGGCTCAATATGTTCAAGCTCTGACGGTTGATCAGACCATCAGGCTGAAGCAGAGAGACCTACGAGGGAATTTCACCCCTGAGTTAGTTCGGGTTCGAAACCCGAAAGATCAACGAATTTGGATGAAAAATTGATAATGAAAAAAATTTAGATGTTTTAAATACATAGCTGTACACCACCTTATAAAGGAAATTAACACCGATTCAAAAAATATATAAAAGTTAATAAATTGTTTACTCAAAATTCATAATCACAAAAATATTATTTATCCTTTACCTTGCATTCTTAGATTAATTGTTAAATTATTTATAGAAAACTCGACGTTAAAAAAGTATAGTACTCTATCTTACAATAAATTCCTCACCTCATGGCTAGCGTAATAAGTATTGGGGATTCAACCCGTGTATATAAACAATTTAATTCAGGCCTTTTCTTAAAGGCACGAGTGATTGCACCTCTCGTTGGGTGATCACGAAATAAATCTAAACAAAACTAGGCACATGGATGTGTGTACTAACACAATGAAATGGTACATCGAAGTATATTTATTCACTTTGCTTGTGAACGATGCAATAGGATAAGAGTACTTGTTAAAATTACTTATGAGCATATTCTTATTTTATATTACTTAATGAATGGACCCTTTATAAATTTATTATATGTACTATTAAAATACTTAATCGTTAATTTTAAGATACTTAGAAATAGTAAACAATGGAAGTTTCTTAACATTAGCTAAAACAAAAGGTTTATATTATCATATTATTTGTATTGTTAATATTATTATAAGGTATATATAAAATAATTATGTTATATTTTAGTAACCCTAGATTAGAAAATTCTTTGCTGCTAGATTTAAGGTAGTATAGATTATTTATAGTGCCTGTCTTGTGACATAAAAATTATATTATTAGGACATACAAAGCATGGGTAGTTTGTTTACAAAATACGTGGTACGTGGGTGGAGTAGAGAAGAAGTCCGCGCGGTTGGCGGCCCTACCATGTGGAGAGATAACATATCGGCGCGCGCAAGGCGCCGAGAGACAACACAAAAATACCACGATGTCCGAAAGGAATTCTATGATCTGTTTTTCACAAAGATTGCCTGGTTTGCAGGCGGATGTGTTATAAAAAAAACACAGATAAAAGGAAGGAATTTAGAAAAACTCAGGGCACTGTCGGCCGCGAGTAACAAACTAGATTGCAACGCATTGTTTACGCTGCCGGACAGGGGGGCAACGACATGACCTTGCCTCCTCCAGCCGGTGAGGCGAGAGGGGGAGGGGTGAAGAGGATGACAGGGAGAATGACACGCGCGCTTGATAAAGCACGCTGCCTGAGGGCCGTCGCACCGACACGACGGAGGCCGCGCGGTGTCTCACCGCGCGCAAACTCAATCACAGTGGGACGTAAAACTCAAAATAAATTTTAAAATAGAAAAAGCAATATAACTACCGGGTGTACCAGCGATGAGTTTATAATATTATTAAAAATTGCTATCATCAAAAAAAAAATTAATTAAAATTTTTTTTTGTTTATATTATTCAGGTATGCATATAAAACCGGAAACCACGCTCTGCTACCAAGTTGTTACACCCCTCGTGCCTCAAAATTGAATTATTTTGAATTAATTAAAAAGAGCCTTGGAAACTTGCGGGATAAAAAAAATAAGTTAAATAAATTGATTTACCAGAGGCGGCACGAGGTGGAGAACAAACAAAATTTAGGAACTTCCTGTAACAAGCAAGGAGGAAGTTGGTGGATCGTTAAAATCAATAAATAAAAACTACACGATTAACTTGATCTATAGTTTCCCTGTTTTATTTGCCCTGATGAATTATTTTGTTTCCATTACTTTACATACAAAAGGTTTTAACAAGTTTCAAAGATTTAAAAAAAAAAAAAAGAAAAACGAAAAGGGGCCGGCCCACGATTATTTAAAACAAAGTACATTGTATTGATACATTATTAACACTTGCAATGTTTTTCTACATTAAATTTGTCGCTGATTAGTTTACCATATCTGTGGATTAACTGGATGGTCACTTATCGCTGGTTTGTCTTTAAAAAGGGGGGGCGAATAGAAATAGAAACCATATCACCCGAGTCTTCCAGGTGTGGAGTTAAAAATGCCGAACTGTATAATGGAAGAAAGCTGCTTCTTCTAATGGATGGATCTCGGACTGCCGAAAAACATACTGGTGGACAATTCGTCCACCAGTAGTTGCTGGATCTCGAATCTAGCTGAATATGTGCATCGCTGGGAGGTCGAACCCCTAACAAAACAGGGGAGTTGCCTTCAAGCTGCCATCGCGGAGTCAGCCATGGTCCGTAGCTCGCGATTTGCGCGGCTGGGCGCGGATGATTTCTTCATAGTTAAAAAAATTAAAAGGGAAAATTTCAAAACAAAAAAAATTGCTAACACTATGCAGACAGGCTAATCTACTTGAATTTAGTTGAGGGATAGCATCCCTTATTTAGGACGATTACATAGTCGCTAGCGGTCGGATGAAGTCTTCCAGAGTCTTCTGAGCTCGCCGGAGATCTGTCTGCAAACGTGACGCGCGCTGATCTGTGTCGCGGCAAACCGCGTCTCGTAATTAAAAAGGGGCGCCGGCTCTTACAGGTGGAGGGGGTCTGGGCCGCCGAAAGATTCCAAACTTGCCCGAATGTGGGCGAAAAAAAACTCTGGCAGGATTTTTGAAGTTGACATCACTAGGCGACAGTAGAGAACTCTGTCGGAGGGGTCTGAGTTGAAAACAATCGACTCGCCCACGGCGTCCATATAACTCAAGGGAAAGCAGGTGCTGCTCTCTGGCGCCCTAGAGGGTAGGCTAGCGGAGAAGTTCGCGACTTGGTCGCTAGGTAGCGCTTGCGATCAGTTTTGGCGCACTCGTTTTTTTGCGAGGAGACCTTGAGGACGGTCACGGTTGCCCAGGGGGTTACGACCGGTCATTGGTCTTACTTGGAACTGAGAAGGGGGGGTGAGGGTAAAATGCAACGCTGCTGGGAATCTACGTCCCGTCGTGCCTGCAGAGGAGCGAACTTAACACTAATACGTGATGAAAAAGGCCGATCTCAGCTCGTCTCTGAGAACTGGTCGCCTGCAAGCTACAGGCTTGTCTATGCAGTTTGGGTCTCGAAGAGAAATGATATTACAGGCTTGAGGCGTGACTGAAGGCGGGGGAAATGGTAAGCTGTCTGCCAGTCAGGGATTAGGCCAGCAAAATATCCGATACGCCGATGGGAAAGGGGCTTCAGAGCACTGAGACAAAGTTTAACTCAGAGGAGTACACCAGACTATCAAAAGTAAATCACATTATAGTAGAGCAAATAAAATTTCCACACAAAAAATTTAAAATCATAATAAAAATTTAAAATATATCGTGTCGAAATTACTAATTAACGGCACAATTTGAATAATCAATGCAAATAAAAGTAAATTTATTAATTAAATTGTACATTTCATTTCACTCCTTTGTATCCATACAAAATAGTGATAATTAAATAAAAATGATTCAATTTTATTCATAAAAGTATGCAGAGGTAGATTTTATCATACAAAAGATAGAAAAAATTTAAAAAAATTCTTCCTCAAAGAATATAATATTTTTAATGCGTTAATGGTTTGGTTGCAAAAACCTATTATGGCTCAGTCTCAGGCCGAATATGATATTTCATTTTCCTCTGGATTAATCATTTCATCAATGTTTTATTATGACGTTGTCACGTTAAACTATCGTCCGTAAACCGACTTTACAGACAACCAATTTTTTTTTTTTTAGTCACCAGAGTTAACAGCTGGCATCACCAACCAAGCCAATCACGTAAGAAACGTTGTAAACATAGAGATAATGATTTGAAGTAATATGTCAAAACAATAAAATTGATCCACGAAATACAGTGGTCTATTTTGTTTTGCTAACAGTTCTTTAGACACACTTTTCACGACATTTAGGCTAACCACCAATAAACCAGGGGACGATGTGTTAGTCCACTTGCAAACCAGTTTCAAGGAACAAAAACCTATGGCATTTATTTCGTTTAATGAGAACCTAAAAAGAGCTTTACCAGGCATACAACAATTGAGTCTCCAACGTAAGAAATATTTTGCTAACTATCGTAAACTGCAGTAGCGGCCGGTGATGTTAAATTATGGGTGTTCACACACACATGCTAACACATATGCACTCATAAAGAAAATAAAAAAGACCTCCTACCTTACTGCGTACTAGAAGCCTGTTTTGGTGTCAGATTATCTATGTTGGTGCGGCACCGTAGCAGTTACTGCTTATCTTGGAGTCGTGAAAGATATATTTCGTTTATTACACAAACTCATGTCTGTAATTGTTGCCCGAATCAACACAACAAGGCTTATTGAGCAGACTAGTTGTGTTTTAAGAAATTTTAAATTGTAATTCAAAATGGTAGATCGCTGATCAAGCCTCACATAAATAATAATAAATTATGTTTGATGTTCTTGATTTTTTCAAATTTGTGGCTGGGCTTAAGCTTATCAAAGTGTTGTGCCTGAAAGCAATGTGAAGCTAAAAAATATGATTCTGGTTTTCAGCTGAGCAAACATGTTGATGACTTTATGATTAAAATCATGCATGCTATTTATTAGTCTTTTTTCTATTGACAACACTGCGAAAGCAGTAAATCTTTCTTCTGACATAGTGTTCCTAAATTTTTAATTGTTAACTTTTCCTTGTAGTAAGTTTTCTGTTCGCTAAAATTGTTTGTACGGAATTCATTATGGCGATTTTTAAAAATTGTACATGTTTGCTATACGCGCTAAATACCGCAGTCACATTTTCACAGTTAAAGTCTTACAACAAAGGGAAACTTAATAAAAACGGTACCTCAGAAAAATGTTGTCCTGCGTAAGGCACAGAAAAATATTTTACAAACGCACAGTCACACTAATTATTTAAAGATATTTACGCTCGCATTGAACCACACACAACTATTTTTTTCTACTGGACGTAAAAAAACTGAAAACGAAAAGTTTGTTTGGTTAGGGGTGATAGTATTGGAGTGGACAATCCTGGCATCTACCGGGCTGATTCATAAGTTATGACTTACTTCTCTGATCAGTGCTGCTGTGCGTGCTGAAATTCGGAACTACATCAATGAAACGCCAGGACAATCAAGAGCACACGAGAGCCGTGCACTCGTCCAGTGTTAAATGTCCCGTAGGAGGTGACGTAATTCCTTCGTGCGCATGCGCAAAAGGACCGAGGCAGGCATGCAGGCAGCGCGTTTCGTGCACAGATCCATCGTGAACACTACAGCGTTGCCGTATCGCCACAATCGAAAAAATAAAAACAGACATCCGTGACAGATGCAAACAAAGCGACGAGTGTTACTCTGGTAGCTGCCACTGGTAAAAGTAGATAAAAAGGAACTTTTAACTCTACAAAATAAATAAATGTTCTGTAGAAAACTGGGTGTGCACGTGCACTTGTGCTCTTTAATACCGGCCGCTACTGGTAAACTGTAATTAAAGTTTTGTAACACGGGAAATTTACTATTCAATAATAAATTGTACATATCCTTTGCATTTGTCTTTTCCGAAACAAATATCAAAATGATTTATTTGATTTGTAATCAATAGCACATTAAAATTTAAAGGTTAATAACTGGCACTGCGTGTTTAGGAACATTACCATAAAAAAGAATGTAAATTGTCACATCTGCTTTAAAACCAAGTATTACAAACTCATAATATTTTTCATGTTAATGATATTACTAGGTGAAGAATGTGACTAATTATTATCAAGATGCGGCAAATGCCCGAAATTTATATGGTCTTTATATTTGTTATAGGACAGGTTTAGTTAGATAATATACTACTAGAGAAGTACTTTTTTCTGAGTTATTTGCTGCAATTTTGTTAAGGTAGGAAAAAATAGCTATGATTTACAATGCGTATGAATGTAGGTACAGTATGAAGATATTATTACAAAGTATTTAGGAAGACTTGATAAGCGAAATCAACATTTTTATGAAACCTCTTGGCGTTAGTGTATACCGTAACCGACACACACCAACACACACACACACACACACACACACACACACATATATATATATATAAGTATATATATATATACATATACTGATTATTTGTATCAGGCCATTACTTGTTTGTTCAAAATTGTTATGATTATAAAATTAAGATTAATTATAAAACAAATAAATTTGATACAATCAATGTTAAAATATTTGTACACTAATTCAAAATTACCAACTATGGGCTTAGTGTGGAATAAATTTATGAATAGACTTATGATAACAAATAAATATAAAGTTACTAATATGACTGTACCGGAAACACTGTTGTGAAAACCAAAATGGAAAATAACAGCACTTTTAAAGAAAGGACAGAAATACCGATTCCATCACTCATAGAACTTATTACTCTCCGTGTCAATACAAACTATTTCCAGTTCAAAGATGAATTCTATAAGCAAAACGATTGAATGTTATTTACATATCATTTATAAAATATTTTTTTTTTAAAAAGCATTAACATTATGGAGCTCAAAGTCCTCGGTTTCAACCCTGAAAAAAGAGAAAAAATAGAGTTTGATCCTAACCTCCTGGGTGGCTACTAGCAAACTGACCTCATACAGTTAATATCAAGGAATATAGGTATCATGACAGCTAGTATGTCGTCACATCTGAGATATGGCTATTTTTGGTTTGCTGGAGGCTATCATATTGGATTATGATATCACAGCCGCTATCTTGTTTTCGTCTTCTGGAGGCCGCCATCTTCATTTTCAGTTTTTGCTACTAGGAGTACTAGTGTCATATAGTACATAATTCGTTTGTTAGAGTGCACTGTCGCCATGAGTTTAATTTTTACGTGCTAGAGTGTATTAGAATTTATTGTCAAGGCACTCGCTATCCTGTCGGTCGCCTTGGCCTCCATCTTGGAAATTCGTAATTTTTTAACAACAAATTCGGGCAAAGTTCCAAAAATCATCAAAAAATCACTCATTAATTAGCTGATTGATTCGATAGATTCCTGGCATATGTTCGATTCTTGCTAGATCCAAAAAAAAATACTTTAGTAAAAAACACTGAATAAAACATAGTAAAAAACATAAAACCAGTTAAATTCCTTATCTTCCATCTTCCACTATGCCAGTGATAGCCTATCATATTGGACGACATCTTGGAAATTCTTAAAATTAACTTAGGAATTCAGAAAAAAAATTTAAAATCATCAAAAAATCACCTTTTTAAAGTAATGACTAATATTATTCATTTCATTACTGGATTCGTTTCATATTCAACACCAAAATTTAATTCATGGTTGTAGTATATGGGACAGGCTTCAGGTTGTGCAGCGTGGCGCCGACCATCATCTTGAAATGTGGCATCACAGTGGCCATCTTGGATAACCTGTACCTTGAAATTTGAATTTAAACTTCAAAATTTTCCAAAATTTACCAAACATTGTCTAAAATTTGGCAAAATTTATCCAAAATTCGTCTAAATCAGCCGAAATTTCCAGTTCTTAAAATACTTTCACCACAAAATCTCAAAAAAAAAAAAAAAATAAATAAATTCAAAACTAAAAATTCCTTTATTTCAAAGGGAAAATTCTAGTTTTGAGGGATGATTTCCCGTTTGAACACTCAAAAATTAAAAAAATTTGACTTCAAAAAACCTCAAGAGACTTCTTGCCTCAGAAAGAACCAAAATTCCTCCAGATGGCTTAAATAACACGACGATAATTTCCCCTAAGTCACTGAGGTCATGACCTTGACCTTGATCATAAACTTAAAATCATATATTTCTGCAAAAAACTCAGAAAAATTTCTAAAAATCAACAATAAGTACACCAAAAAATGATTTGGGATAATAATAACGAATTATACATATTTCCATATTTGGTTCGTTTACTGGCAAGATTATATATGTAATTTTTTATTACTATATTGAAAAAATTCTTTAAAAACATTTAAATGTAAATAAAATTATCTTACATCACACACGCCATTTTGAATTAGGACATTACCACTGCAGTTTTCGTTACGGTTGCCATTTAAAAATCCCTAATATTTATAAAATAAATTCGGAAGAGAATTAAAAACATAAAAAATTAGATAGTTAAATTTTAACAAAAATTTTTTAATAATTACCATTGCACATTTCGTTACGGTCACCATATCGCATTATAGAAACGTTGCATGTTTCGTTACACCCGCCATCTTAGATGTGTTTTACGCCCTAGTTGCAGTTTAGTTACGGCTGCCTTCTGGGATTATGACATCACGACCGCCATCTTGAAAAGTCCATAATTATTTATGATTATAGTGTGAAAAGATTTAAAATATAAAAAAATAATTAAATTTTAATAAAGTATCATTTTAAAATTCACTTATGTCATGGAGATCTTAGTTCGAACCCGGTTAGGGTAAAAATTAAAAAAAAAGACAATGGATTCTTCCTCCACTGAAGCCGCTGGCAGACTGACCTACCACCACTAATGTCAAGGTATATAAGTATATCGCCAGCTAGAATGACGTCACGTTCGTCATCTGAATTTAGTCAATTGTAAGCAGCCATCTTGTTTTCGTCGGCTAGGGTGCGCTACCGCCATGAAAGGATAATTTTTACCTACTAGAGGGCAGTAATCATTAATTATTACTTTGGGCACTACCATCATAAAAATTTGTTTTCATCTTGAAAATTCGTAATTATTTAGCAAGAATTACGGGAAAATTAAAAAAATTCATAAAAAAAACATGCAATTAATATACTTATAGAATCGATCAATTCGTTCTATCAGTTTGATCCATGGTCAATTTCATAAAGGTAAATTTAGGTAAAAATATTATTATTTAATAAATCATGATCAAATTTCTAATTGAGTCTTTATTTTCTCATATAACAGACTCCAGGAAGCTTTAATAAAATCCATTTTGGGGAGTTCGTATTTATTGACAGAATAATTTGGAAAAAAATTTCAAAATTAAAAAAATCAAATGTGCAATTAATACAATTGTTTATTCGATCGACCTCAGTCAGTTCCTTTGTCTATGCAAAGATATTAATTTAATTAAGTATCACATCAATGTAACATAAAAGTGACATGTTCAAAAAAAATTTCAAATATGATTTATTACATAAATCCTACACTTTTACAGGAACACATATTATAAACAATTAGTTCTGCAATGTGTTTAACAGAATAATTCTTAGCTCCAATCGGTTTTATGAATACAGATACCACCCAGATCCTTTGCCTACATAGTATTTTTCTTCCCGACAGAGTTTCTCGATTCTGTGTTCAGCAGACTTGGTCATTTTTCTCGGAAATGTAAATGGGCGTATTCACTGTCTTGAATCCACACTTCTTTACTTTGTTCTCGAGCGGATATGACTTTCCACATACACAGTTCAACCACAAATTATATTTTAAAAGTCCGTATATAGCTTCTTCATTAGTAAGCTGATTGATAATATCCTGCCTGATATGTCAAGAAATGTACAAATGTATTTCGACTCACTAAATTTATTTGGATAATGGTCGTCTTTCAACATTACACTAAATACAGAATTCGCCATTGAATCCGTTATCATTTACCTGTAATGCACCGACCACAGTTTTAGGCTTAAATTCACGTCCGGCAGTCGAAATCTGTTTTTGTCCAATCTAAAGTGAGGAATCAATATGTCTGCGAGTAGTTCATCAGTAGACACGCAGACTTTTCCTTTACATTTTTTTCGCACTCCTTTGCAAACTGTCAATACATGTAAACAAACATGGCACTAATTGCAGTGAAATTTAATACAATGTGGATTCTTCATGCATTTATACAGCTCTTTTCTTCGTGCATCATGGACAAACACAAAAAACATATCGCAGTAGCCACAAGGATGTCTAGTTGATAAAGAAGAATCTTTCAGACCCGAACCAGATGATGATGTTCCTGCAGTTTTACCAAACTAACGTCTACTCTGAATCGATTAAAACAATCGCTCTTGTACCGAAACCTTTACTTTCTGTCGCGCAGCAGAACCTTTGCATGCCTTCAAGTGTCTTGTCAACTCATGCCTTGCAAATTTCTTCCGAAATTGGTTACAGCTTAACATTTTGCGTGAAAAATTCTTAACATTTTCTCTCTTCTCGTGTCGCCGAGCATTACTGATGTTTAAGAAAATCTTGTCACAGAAACGACATCGATGCTCGATAGTTGTTGACGAATCAAAAGCCCCTGAAGTCTCCATATAGGGTGAAACATCGTTCATAGAGTTTTCCTCTGCAACCAGCTCTGTAGTCATTAAGCTCTTTTCTGCTAGTAGAACAACGACAGTATAGGTCTCCTCTAGTGTTGTCGTCATCGAAATTGCCAACGGGATCTGCGCCACCTTCGTCATCGTTAACACCGGGGTTCCAGTAGACGATGTTAAAACTGCCATCGAGTTCGACGTTAGAAGTATATAATAGTATTTCCGGACCCAGGGTTCAGGGTTGTGGAGCTGGAGCCGGGTCAATGACCAATTGCTCTGACGTCACGACGGCCATCTTAGATGACCTTGACCTTTAACCTTCAAATCTGCCAAAATTTTCAAAATTTGTCCGGAAAACGCCAAAAAGTCCAGTTTTTTGGAAAACATTCCACCAAAAATTCTCGAAAAATTCGACAATTAAAAAATTAGGATTTCGAAAAACCTCAAAAGTCTTTTTTCCTTACAAAGAACTCAAAATCCTGGAAGTGACTTACAAATCCTAAGAGCTAGCCACCCTAAGCCGCCGAGGTATGACCTTGAAAATAAGGATGCCATGGCAGCCATTTTGAATTATGACGTCACAATTGCAATTTCCGTTACGGCTGCCATCTTGAAAATCTTTATTTATGATCCGATTTTTAATGAAAAAAATTTTAAATTTATAAAAAAATTAAATTAATTAAAATATAATAAAAATATTTAAAAAGCATACACCTACGACATGGAGCTCGGAGTCCTCGGTTCGAACCCGGTGAAGGCAAAAAAATGGTAACCGATCATTCCTCCACGGAAGCCTCTGGCAGACTGACCTCCACTTATGTCAAGGTATATAGGTATAATGGTTCGGGTTCGTCTTTATCACCACGGTATCCTTGCAGCTACTGCGATATGTCGTTCGCATTTTCCCATGTAGCACGAAGACAACGGAGTAAATGCAAGAAGAAACCTTCTCGTATAAAGTTTCGCTGCGATGAGTGTCATGTTTGGTTTACACAAATTGATAGTTTGCGACGATATGCGAAAAAATGCAACGGTAAAGTACGTGTGCCTACTGATGAATTACCTAAAGAAATTTCGACTCCTCGTTTTAGGTTGAAGACTCGTGAGCGTACAGGAAAATAAAACAGATGAGCAGCAACCGATTGGTATGACGTCTGGACATGAGACTAAACCTAAGACTGTGATCGGTGCTCTACAGTTGAATGATAATGGCTTCTTATTGGCGCAGTCTGCATTTCGTGTAACATTGAAAGACTACTATAATCTAAATAAGTTTTGTGAGTCAAAATACATTTGTAATGTTCTTGACGATATCAGACAAAACATAATCAATCAGCTTACTGATGATGTAGCAACAAACGGACCTTTTAAATATAACTTGTGGTTGAACTGTATTTACGGAAAGCCATATCCGTTCGATAAAAAAGTGAAGAAGTGTGCATTCAAGACGTCGGCTGCATTAATTTACAGTTATGACAAAGTGAAGCAAACTGTTAAACACGGTATCCAGAAACTCTGTCAAGAAGAGGAGGACTATGTCTATAAATGTTCTGGTTGGTCTCGGTCTAGTATAAACCGATTGGAGCTAAGAATTAGTCATTTCAAGCCTATTTAGAGCTAAATGTTTATAAAATTGTTGGCTTTCGCAAGTGTTCCTGTGGTAGAATAGAAATTATGTAATACATATTACGTTTGTAAAAGAACTTTCGGTGTGTTATTTCTCGAACCTGACACTTTTCTGGTTTTTTTAATTAAATTTATATTTAGCTTCGTCCATAGATCTAACCAAGTATCGATTCAATATGTAAATTAATGTGTGAGATTTTTTGATGAATTTTGGAATTTTTCACGAATTTATAGCTAAATAATTACACAATTTCAATATGGCAATAAATTTTGAAAATGGCGTTTGCCTCAGTAATAATAAATGATTACTGCAATCTAGAGGGTAAAAATTGTACTAACATTGCATCAGCTCACTCTAGGAGCCCAAAACAATATGGAGGTCTCCAGCAGACGAAAACAAGATGGTGGACGTGACGTCATACTAACTGATGATACATATACCTTGTTATTGGTGGGTCAGTTGGCAGGTGGCTTCCATAGAAAAAAGGTTTATCGATTTTATCTGCTCTTTCCGGATTCAAACCGAAGACTTCAAAGCGTAAGTGCGTTTTTAAAATAACATTTTATTAAAATTTTATTAATACAATTTTGTTTTAATTTTTTAACTTTTCCGAATTTCTACCTTAAATTTACGGTTTTAAATGGTGGTAGTACCGAAAAGTGCGACAGTTTTTTTTTAAATATTTTTTATTAAAATTTATTAAATTAATTTTATTTGTAATTTTTAAAAACTTTTCCCTATTTTCTCGCATTAAAATTACTTATTTTCAAGATGGCGGACATCGCGTCATACTAGCTGACAATATACATACCTTGACATAAGTTGAGGTCAGTCTGCCAGCGGCTTGCATGGAGGAAGGATCGGTTGCCACTTTTTTGCCTTCACCGGGTTCGAACCGAGGACTCCGAGCTCCATGTCGTAGGTGTATGCTTTTTAAATAATTTTATAAAGTTTTAAAAAATGGAATTTTTTATAAATTTCAAAAAAAATTTCATTAAAAATCGGATCATAAATAAAGATTTTCAAGTTGGCAGCCGTAACGGAAATTGCAATGATGACGTCATAATGCAAAATGGCTGCCATGACATCCTTATTTTCAAGGTCATTACTTTGGCGGCTTAGGGTGGCTAGCTATTAGGACTTGAAAGCCACTTTCAGAATTTTGAGTCCTTTCCAAGGCATTAAGATTTTTGAGTTTTTCCTAAATCCAAATTTTTGAATTGTCCAATTTTTCGAGGAATTTTGGAGGGACTTTTTATCCAATGAATTGGACATTTTGGCGATTTTTGGGATTTTTTTGACCAAATTTGGCAAACTTTGAAGGTCAAAGGTCATGGTCAAAATTCAAGGTAAAGGTCATCCAAGATGGCCGCCGTGACGTCAGAGCAATCGGTCATTAACCCGGCTCCAGCTCCACAACACTGTACCCTGGCGCCGGAAATACTATTATATAGGTACTACTGACGTTAAAGACGATAAATATTCCATATAATTTACAAGAATAGGTACTTATGCGATTCATTCACGCGAAGAGACAAATAAGGTTATCGTTACACCGTCGCGCCAGTAAAAAAAAATGAAATTCCCACCGTCTGGGGACTCGCAATCGGTTGATTAATATGCTGGTCAAAACAAGAACCAATTACCAAAAAAAAAGACGACTAAAAACAACATTCAAATAAGAAAAATACAAAATATAGTTAGCAATTTCGGAAGCAAATTCGACAGAAGGAATGGGCACGCCGAACACGCAATGTACACATTTAGCGAAAATAACTTATGTACATTTGAACGAAAATTCGTCAAAAAGGAAGCACAATTTGAACATCAATTCAACAAAAAAGGAAGAACAGTTAAAGACAAGTACGTACATGTGCACTAACATTCAAATTAGTATGATACGATCGTCAATTTACGATAGGATATAATCCCTCCTACAGTCGATAGCTCGAACATTATTTTGGCTCCAAAGTCCATGGCTCCAACAGTCATTGGCTCCATCAGTCTTTGGCTCCAACAGTCATTGGCTCCAACAGTCATTGGTGGCAACAGCCACTGCTCCAACAGTCTTTTGGCTCCATAAGTCTTTTGGTGCCAAAATTCATCAGAGCCAACATTCATTTACTCCAACAGTCACTGGCTCCAACAGTCTATGGTTCCAACAGTCATTGGCTCCAGCTGTCTTTGGCTCCAACTATCGTAGGCCTAGCTGCTTTTTGTCTACGAGACTAGGTGGCTACGAAGCTGTGAGACTACTGGACTACAAGGCTTCACCTTGTTACGAGGCTAGAAAACTTCTAGGCCACAAGTCTACTAGGATACAAGTCTATGTGGCTACTAGTATACTAGGCTACATGCATACATGGCTACAATTCTACCAATCTACGAAGCTACGAGTCTACTTGGCTCTGTCTTTGACTCCATTCAGCAGTGATAATTAATTTCTCTTGCTGTAAGTAGTCTCGGATCTTGCCAACATATGTTGCCTCATGTTGTGTTGAGGTAAATATTATTTATTTCTTTTGAGTGGGATGCGGGATGCTTACTAACGATCGCAAAAGAAGGAAAGCACCACTAGACATCAAGGAGAAGGAAGTTCGTCTTGCAAGATAGTGATTGTCAGCTGGCTGAGTACATAATACTTGACTGATTAATGGATGTTTTTTGTTTGAATTCCGCCTGATTGAGAATTTGGTAGCAAAAATTCACGATTTAAATGTAACTGAAAATATAAAAATTCGCACTCATTAATTAAAAAAAAATTATTGTAAAGATTTATTCCTCAGAAATAACCAGAAGCACTGACAGAATATTAGCAGAAGTCTTGGCATAAATAATAATGAGCACACAAATAATACCATCATAATGTTGGTAGGAATAATCAGGAGCACAAGGAGAAAACGAACACACTTTTTCCTAGTTTCAGAAAATACAAAAAAAAAATTACATTAAAATAATACAAAAAAATTAAAATTACAAATAATTCTGGGTTGTACTTGATGTTAGTCAAGTGTACTATTTCATTGCAGATCTCATCATCAAAAGTGCAGGTCATTTTAAGCCTGATAAATGTGTAACAATATTCTTATACGGGGTTCTTGGCTCAATAGTAGACCAATTGTAACAATCTTTACTGTAATAGGAAAATGGTAGATGACTGTCACGGTTTTCAGTTGAACAGGTTTCACTTAAGATTGTAATATTTTCATTTTCAGGAATTTCTTCTTTAGAATGCTCCAACTCTGACTGATGATCACTTTCAATTGTGAAGTCTTGAAAAAATTCATTGTTAGTAAGATCGGTGACATCAATACAAATTTCTTCCAACCACTGAGAAACTGTTTCTTCAAAGTTATAATCACTAACACGTACTTGTTTCCGTAATCCAAACGAATTCGCCATCGCGTGAATAAATGCCAGACATTCACATTTACCGGACCTGGGTCCCACAGACCCAAAACACTGTGTTTAATAAACGACAATATCCGGTCGAAATATCCCCCCCCCCCGCTTTTTTTCTCTTCATAATACGATGGTAGCAGTGTTGCATGACTGCAGTTCTAAATAATGAAAAACTGACGGTACAAAAAAAAATTGTTAGAGTCTCTCAGACCCGAGTACAATGTTTAAAGTTTATTTTTTTTTAAATAAAACCCTGAGCGGTTTTTAACATTATGACGTGATAACGTCTAATAAATCGATGAACGGCAGATGTACGCACGAAAAAGTATGACTCATTGTCCCGTTACGCACATCATCCCGTTACGCTTGGTCCCGTTACGCTCATTGTACGCTTGCGCAGCATCTATCTCTCTTTCACTAGTTTGGAACAACCATCGATTTGACTTTTTCGAGGCACATTAAACTTTAACTCTCCCATTCGTTTCCTACTTTTCCTATCATCGTCCTATACTAAACAGAATAACACAGATTGGAAGAAGTTAAATAGCTAACATTCATAAAAGTTATACTTGAAATAATCTCTTCGTTAAAGTAATAAACATATTTGAATTAATGAATGCAAATAAAATTAAATTTATCAATTAAATTGTTGATTTCATTTCACTCCTTTGATTTATCCATAAATAATACAGATAATTCAATACAAATTATTCAATTTTATTCTTATAAGTATGCAATCATTTCATTAATGTTTTGATATGACGTTGTCACGTTAAACTATCGTCCGTAAACCGACTTACAAACAACCAATTATTTTTTGTGTAAAAAATTGTTTCTATAATATTTTGAAATTCTTTACCTGTAGTAACTGCCTTAATGAAGGTATTTTAATGTAACGCTGTAAGATACCATCACATAGGATTAATTGTTCTTTTTCTGTGTGATAAACAACATATACTGCGGTAGAACTTTGGACCTATGTTGATAAGCACAGCCGACTCTACCGCTATGCAAATATTCAGTTTTTAAAATACTTTTTAACATGTAATTTATTACATTTTTTTCGGATCAAGTGCATCATTGTTGAGGTTTCCTTTGCATATATTATTTCTGGGAGTATCTCTAACTGCACACGAAAACTAGTCGAATAACTAATCAAAGTACAAGGCGTGACTTATCAATAAAGCTATTCGAAACGCGTGGTTTTGTTTACTGAGAAAGCATGTTTGAGCTTCAAAATATTTTTTTTGTGTGTGAAATATCTTTATTCTCCCGCAGGCGTCGAGAGAAAATAAGGTTTCGGTGTGAATGTTTGTGTGAGTCCCCCACCCCGGGACACAGTGTACAGCTTGGCGTTCATCAGAGAAGACATTTCTCAGCTCGCGCCTGTGTGTGCGAATGGAGCAAAAGGAGGGCACAAAAAGGTGTCAGTTATCGCTCTCGTACTGTCTTCTCCGCACCCTTCGAGAGATGTTATATTTCGTCCCTCCACCTTGCCCGTCCTTTGTAAGGCTAAACCTTTCCCAAGGCCACGGCACTACACCTGCCCCAGTGATCACCTCTTCTCATTTAGTCTGCTTCATTAAGTAGTATACTTTCTGTTACAAAAGTAAAAATGGTGTTATACTACATACCGCACTTAAACTTTTATACAATTTGTAACTGATGTGAAGCTAAACTAGGTACAATGATCAAAATATATGTAATTATTTATAGGTATATATTTTTTTCTAAATTGGTAGGTTTCATTTACGATCGTTACATACTATAAACAAATACGGCCAATATTATAATTATGTCATACCGACTTAATAATGAATATGTATTTTTTTAGTAATCTGATATTTCAATCAGTTTCAACAATATTAGTAGTATGTGAATGTATGTACTGGATCAGGATGCAGGATGTGGATTGTGATTGTCGGTCCGCCATCTTGGATTGTGACGTCACGGCGGCCATCTTGAATTGTGACGTCACTGCGGCCATCTTGTATAAGCGTAACGGGACATAACGTAACGGGACAAGTATATCACGACGGCCTTCTTGGATCCGCCATTTTGGATGACGTCATTGTTTTCTAGAAAATTCCGGTGATGTGTTTTCCGCCATTTTGAATTATGACGTCACCGTTGCAATTTCCGTTACGGCCGCCATCTTTAACTTTTTTATTTATCATCCGATTTTAACCAAATTTTTTTTCTGTTCCACTGGAGGCCGCCATCTTGGATACCGACGACTCTGTTTCTGTTGTTTGTTCCTAGATAGCGCCAGCGTCGCTCTTGACTTTTTTCTGTTCCACTGAGGGCCGCCATCTTGGATACCGTCGACTTTGTTTCTGTTGCTTGTTCCTAGATAGCGTCAGCGTCGCTCTTGACTTTTATCTGTTCCACTGAGGGCCGCCATCTTGGATACCGTCGACTTTGTTTCTGTTGCTTGTTACTAGATAGCGTCAGCGTCGCTCTTTCTCATCACATAAGGTCGATGTTCCATTACCTACCATAGCTATTATGAACCTTATCGACATTTTAAATTTTATTTTTTATGAAAAATATATTGGAAACGCTGTGATTCGAACCATCGCAGCTCTGATCTCTAGGTTGAAAAACATACGCCTTTAACCGCTCGGCCATCGAGACATTTACCAGACCGAAGATTAAATAAGGTATATATAAAAATAACATGCATATTTGGACTTGTAATTTTTTTTTTAATTTAAGGTAATAATAGCACCACCTGTTCGAGACAGACCTACCATCTTGTCATTTGGCCGCCATCTTGAAAATCCATAATTTTTATGCTAGAGATGCGGGAAAAAGTTCAAAATTCATTAAATAAATTGACAATAAATATAATGATTGATTAAATGATTCCCGTTCTTGGTTCGAAACCGGTGAGAGTAAAAAATAAAAAAAAAAACATCAGATCCTTCCTCCACAGAAGCCACCTACAGACCGATCTACCGTCACCAATACCAAGGTTCATACATCGTCAGCTGATATAACGTCATGTCCGCCATCTTGTCTTCATACGCTGGAGACCACCATCTTGTTTTCGTCGGCTAGAGTGTGCCGATACCATGTTAGTATAATTATCTGGTCACCACACCATTGACCCTGACCTTTGACCTTGACCTTGATATTTGACCTTGTCCTTGAAATTTGACCTTGACCTTGAAATTTTACCCTGACCTTGAAATTTGACCTTGAAATTTGACCTTGACCTTGAACTTTGAGCTTGACCTTGAAATTTGACCTTGACCTTGAAATTTGACCTTGACCTTAAACTTTTACCTTGAAATTTGACTTTGACCTTGAAATTTGACCTTGACCTTGAAAATTTACCTTTACCTTAAAATTTGACCTTGACCTTGAAATTTGACCTTGAAATTTGACCTTGACATTGAAATTTGACCTTGACCTTGAAATTTGACCTTGACCTTGAAATTTGTGTTTGTCATAGTCGACCATCATGGACCCGACATTTAATGTTCAGTAGATGCTACCAGGAGCTACCAGCTGCTGGAGTACGTCATCTTGTGTGTGTACTCATATTATAGAGTACATTTCCATCTGTATGATTTCATTCTAACCCGCTACAGTGCAGTAAACATTTATTACCGAGGTGCCCCCCGCCATCTTGAAATCCGGACACCATCTTGAAATCATGTAATAATGCAGCTAGAAAAGCGGGAAAAAATCCAAAATTCATCAAAAAAATCACTCATTAATTTACATATCGATTCGATCCGCTCCAGTCCTTGGTTCGATCCTCGATCGTTGCAATAATGTTTAATTTTATGAAAAAATAATAACTTCAATAAGCCATGTTCAACATTCTTAAAGAGACTTTTAAACCTCTACTACCATCATCCTATAAACCATCAAGACCACCATATTGAAAATTCGTAATTGTAATGCTAGAAATTCAGGAAAAAGTTAAAAATTCATTAAATAAATTTGCAAACAATATACTAATTAATTAGGTCGTCTAAGGTCCTTGGCAAGATCCTGGACGAAGCTAAAATAAATTTAATTTAAATACCATAAAAGCGTAAGGTTCGAGAAATAAAACACCACAAAGTCGTTTACAAACATAATATTTATTACACAATTTCTATCCTACTACAGAATCACTTGCGAAAGCCAGCAAACTTATAAACATTTAGCTTTGCATAGACATGCAACGGCTACTTCTTAGCTCCAAATGCTCCAGCAGCTCCAAATGCTCCAACAGCCTCCAAATGCTCCAACAGCCTCAAAATGGCTCCAACAGCTCCAAATGCCCCAAATATCTTTTCTTTCAACAGCTGCAATGATATTGGGCCACAATGCTACGAGTCTAAGAGACTACGAGGCTACAAGGCTACGAGTCTAAAAGGATCTAGCTGGTTCCGAGTTAAACATGGCTGAGGGACTGCATGACTAAAAGACCGCATGGCTACGAAACTAAATGTCTATGAAGCTACATGGATACAAGTCTACTCGGCTCCCACACGCAATGTACACACAGTACACACAGGAAAACGTAATGTACACACAGGAAAACGTAATGTACACACAGGAAAACGTAATGTACACACAGGAAAACGAAAAGTACAAACAGGAAAACGTAAGTACAAACAGGAAAACGAAATGTACAAACAGGAAAACAAAATGTACAAACAGGAAAACGAAATGTACACACAGGAAAACGAAATGTACAAACAGGAAAACGAAATGTACAAACAGGAAAACGAAATGTACAAACAGGAAAACGAAATGTACAAACAGGAAAACGAAATGTACAAACAGGAAAACGAAATGTACAAACAGGAAAACGAAATGTACAAACAGGAAAACGAAATGTACACACAGGAAAACGGAATGTACACACAGGAAATCGGAACGTACACACAGTACACACAGGAAACGGAATGATCACACATACAGTAGCGGAAACACAGGCTTATTTGGAAATCAGGATACAAGAAATAAATCATACTTTTTTTAAATATAAATAATTCATTTTATTTTTCATTAGTACACACATGTCAGTTAATCAAATGATTATTGTATGTAGCCAGCGTTCCGAAGTTCTTACAGTATGGTCGATACTTCCACAATATGCAAGTAGTTTCCTCTACGAACAGATGCCACCATCAGTCTTAGCCGGTCAACCAATATTTTTGGATCTTTCCATGATGTGGAATCAATCTCTTCTGCCACCATCTTCATTGCTTGTTTATTATAAATATTATGATCTCTGGTGTCTTCCGTTTTAACACCATCCTCAGGGTTACTTTCATCATCTAGCCAGCGATCATCACAAGCTTGATCAGATTTATTTATTATAACACGACGTTTCCATCGCTTCGGTCTCAGGACACCACCACATTCTTCGATCTTGTCAGCTTTAGGTTCTGCATCACAGTCTATGCCTTTGTAAACAGCCTCAGAGTCACTGTAGCAATCACCGTAGAAGACAACGTCTTCAACCAGATTACTGCAAGAACTCAATATCGTTGATGTCGAAGTGTCTTCATCGCCTGTATGCTTCCATTTCAGGAGTCCACCATTTATACAAAGTATGGAGGATCTGCTAAATATAGGCTTGAATGTATTCTCACTTTTCACAGTGTTGATACCTTCATTAGTTTCAGTCTTCCCGATACCATCAACATCCTTCAATATTTGTTTCTCGTCACGATCGGCGTGCTAAGGCTTCCATCTTTTCTATATTCATAATATTATTTGTCTTTAAATCTCCGCGTCCGTGTCACTATCACAGATGTAAATCATCATCATAGCTGTCATCAATATTGTCATGAGCTGCATCAATATAACTCATTTTATGAAATCGTTTCCACATTTCAGTTGTCATTGATTTACCACAATCTATGATCTTGTGAGCTCCATTCTCATTTTCTGTAAAAGCCTATGAGTCCAGTTTTATTATTTAATCCTTCAACCCATCATCACAAACAAAATTAAATAATTGTAGTATATAGAAAAAAAAATCATCAAACTTCCTTTCATTTAATCTTGGAAACCCTATCATCCTTTCCACCTATAGTAGGTATAGTTTCTTGAGCCCAAGAGTCTTTCATTATATATACCATGCAGTGTTCTTCAAGAGATGTAGTATACCACCATTTCTACATACAAATTCATCCTATCATTAATTTGTTTACACATTAGAAAAACCTTCACGCTATTTTTACGTGTTTTATTAAATTACCACTTCGACTAAAATAATTACCACACATAGTAATTTCTACAAAGGACACTTTGTCCAAGACATTTTAACCATAATCTGTCTGAAAACAGCCATGTCCCATCTATATCACAAAGTAAACGAGGGTTAGTGGAGATGTCAAACAAGTGCTAGTCACTCATAGGGTAAGAACCATGTGTTCGATACCTATCTCAGTCAATGTAGCATCTATGTATTTTTATTACCTCATGTAGAAAAATATGTTCCAATGCATACGAATTTAAACTTATTCACGTACGACTAGTCAAAAGTACATAAATTCAAGCACGCCAACCGCAAAAAAAAATTCTCAATGATAGAGGCAGAGACTTCTCGATCGAGACACGCCTACCATCACCTGCAAATGAACATTGACCCCTCGCGCGGGAATTGCAAGCTTGCAGAATGCTGCGACACTCATATGTTTTGCTCAAGACATGCATACATCTCATCACTAGCCTTCCAACTCAGTACACGTAAAACTCCAGTGAAATCATAATCCAGCATACGTAAAGTACTTGCTGGAACCACTTCAAAGTATACATCACCGAACCAGAGCAGAAAATCAGCCTACGAATGTATATCTTGCTACCTACAAAAATAAATGTGTAGCACATATACGAGAGGAGTCGAACTTTACATACCATACTCAATACTCTGATAATTATAAGCGGCAAAATATTTTAAATCATGACCCCGGCTAGTATACATTTTTTTCGTGAACCCTAAATTCATGTTAGGAATCAGTACAAATGTGTGAGTAATTCGGACGAATAATCGCTTACCAAGTATCCAGAATCTTACTGTTACAGCCCAGCCAGTGCACCAGATTACTTCGAAGTGTACGCAATTGATTAACATTATTCAATTTTTTAATATCACCTCCGTAGTGTACACCAATATATGACAGGTTACGATTTAAGACCATAGATTTCCCACAAGTATGTTATGTTTATTTCGGGAGAGTAATAAATTATTATTTTAGAAATAATAAATCAAGTTCCTATCAGATTTGCTCTAATGTTGCGGTATTACCTGTACCAGCACTTTACCAAGACATCTCCCATAAAAATCTTAAGAATGCAGATGGCATACTCAGACTGAAATAATTTTAGCAAAAAAAAACTATTTTCAGCATTATTGGTAAACAAAATAATACTCACAAACAAGACAAAACGGACATTACAAATCCGATCTAAATTACGTGCCACATGTAGTTTATTACATTAAGATAAACGATGTAGGTTAAGAAAAATTAATAAAAAAATTCTTTAATTCAATAATTTATTTTAAATTGCACATGCATACACAATAAAATCTGACACTGTATGTATATATATATATCGTATACATTTTCTCAGTCGTTGCAACATTCATTTCTATTAAAATAAATTATTATATTTCGTTTTAAGAGTGACAAAATACAACTAATTCATACAGATCACGATACATCAGATCAGGAGTGTAACACCTTAGAGGACCAGAGATGATGCTAGAAACCTATCTTTACAAAATTTATAATGTTTTTCAAGTAAAATTTTCGTGTAACCTGTACACCGCACTTCTCACACAGAAATTTTACACGGTCAAGATTTCTTCTGCATCCATGCTTTTCATGGATGCGTGTACTTCGTAGTCGCTCAAATCGTTTACCACAGTAGCGGCACTGATACAGATATTCATCGCAATTATCATCGCTTCCTCGATGTTCAACTTGCAAATGAACTTTGCTTTTACAATGCCTAATAAAATTACTTTTGTTTGTGAAATGTACACCACATGGGTCACACGGAAATGTCACACGATTAGCGTTTCTTCTACAGACATGATTTTCATGTCTTCTTGCATGTTGACGATATTTAAAACTTTTGTCACAGTAACAGCACCGATGTTCGTTAGTCGTTCTTGAATCACCAGTCATTGAAGTTTCCATCGAGGACGAAACGAAGTTCGTAGAGTTTTCCTGTGTAGCCAGCACCACCGGCATTAAAGTCTCTCCTGCTGACGGTATCACGACTGTTGAAGTCTCCTCTTGTGATGACGTCGTCGTCGTTGCCGACGGGATCTGCACCTTCTCCGCCATAGCTGACGTCAGGGTTCCCGTAGTCGATGGTACAACATCCATCAAGTTCGTCGTTTTAGATGGTAAAGATGCCATCGAGTTCACAAGAACAGGTAATTACGCGTCTTATGCACCAGAAGAATCAAACTAGGTGATACTTACACCGTCGTCGTCGCCAGTAACAAACTGAGCGACCTGCTGTCTAGGACTCGCTTATATACATGCAACGGTTGGAATAATACGCTAGTCAAATCAAGAACCATTTACTATAATACTCGAATCAATACATCATCCAATGTTATTACTAAAAAAAATTAGGAATTTCAAGAAATAAAAGTTTAAATTATATATTGAAACAACTAATCTCTCATCCTACATACACGGTTCATTTAGACTTACTAGAAGGATTAAGAGTCTCTGAACAATGGAACTTTCAGAAACCAAACATAGTTTCAACTACTCAAATTTAAATTTTATTATGTAAAGCTACACATAACCTACAACTGACTCCAAATGTCTACAACACATTTCTAAAATAATTTATACGATACCGGGCTAGGTCCAAAGTCAATTATTTTTGTACCTCTCATCTACAGTTCAAGAGTCCTTCAGTGTTGATATAGCTACAGACAAGACATGTCCAGTACCATACATCTTCAAAGCCTTCAGAGTCGATCCTTGTTAAGCCTTATGACAAAAGTCTCCGAAACAAGAGTCCTACTCTATAAGTTTACTATACACTTTTATGCTTTTCATAGCACACATCGATAAATATCTTCGTAAATAACCCAACATATTATCAGACCACTAGCATTCGATTTATGCACATACAGTAGGACACCAACATATCCATCAACACAAGTCCATTATACATTAAGCTCCTCACTTATTTTCATCAGTCTACACTCAGCACACAAAAAGTAAATGAAGTCAATTAACAACCTAGTATTTATATACATCCAGTCATTTAACAGCATACCGATGGCTAAAATAATAATATTGACAGTGACCATGTTAGTTAAGTTTAAATTTATATAGGACCAGGGATCCATTGAACCTTCAGAACCGAGCTACACATACTCAGTGCTGGATGCAAGTTAATGCTACACTCATTTGCCATCACCCATTTTCCATAATCGACTCTCTATTCGACACCCATTTTACATAATCGAAACACATTTTCCATCATCGACACACAATTCAACACTCATTTTCCATCACCAACACACAATTCAACACTCATTTTCCATCATCGAAACTCAATTCGCCACTCATTTTCCGTCATCAACACTCAATTCAACACTCATTTTCCGTCATCGACACTCAATTCAACACTCATTTTCCTTCATCTACATAAAATAAAATGTAAACTTTCCAACACCCACACACACACACATAGATATTAAAATAGTCATCCGCAACTCAATTCTTTAATGTAGAAAACACATGAACTTTATTAGGACATGAATAACGACACATTTTAATATCAATTTTTAAAATTATATTTATATCAAAAATACAAAAGTATAAAATTTCATCAGTCAATACACATTACTAACTTATTATATATACCCTGAAATTCTAAGTTCATCAAGAATAGTCCACGTTTCTTTGATAACTGATACAATTTCGTCATCTTGCGAAACAAGTAAAAGTCGCAACCTGTTCGTTAACACGTTCGGGTCTTTCCACGATATATAATCAATTTCACTTGATGCCACCATCTTCTTCGAATGTTTGCTGAACATATTCTGAAAATCGTTGTAATAATGATTATGATAATTTGTATCATCATCATCGGTGCTGTTCACATCTTTATCAAACACACTGACATCTTCATCTTGCATATCCCAGTATTTCGAATTTTTTGACATTGGAGTACCATCCTTGGTATCAAGCTTACTTGCTAATTTTCCAAAAAAATATTCCAAAGTCCGTAGAAGTCTACTATAAGACGACTTGTCACTTTTTCTGGAGATGTTACTTTCATTATCTTCTACCTTACTTATATCTTCAACACCAGTTAAGCTATTTCCTTCCTCAAGACCTAAAGATATTTTAACACAATCGCTTTTAAGACTATGTAGATCAATTTCATTGTAAGACATACTGTCCCCGAGCATAGCGTCTCCATCTACGTACTTTATCTCCTGCGCGAGCTTGGCTTTACAAGTTTTATCGTGTCTTTTTTAATTCTCTCTTCGTGTCAACCGTCTTCCACACTTGCCACAAATTAGTATTTGACGGTATGGGCTTTTAACACATTCGTTCTTTTCATTTCTACGAGCATTATAGATGTTATCAAAGTATTTGCTACAGTATGTACAATGTCCTCCAGATCGAGATCGATATTTGTGTATCGTACCTTCACTAGTCTGTACGTACTCCATAATGGTTGAATAGCAACTAAAGGTATTTTTTAGGTACTTCGTATTTTTATGTATGAACATTCATCAATTATTTACGAAAAAATATTTTTTTTTTCTCATTTTGAAGAAAAAATCATGTTCCACGTAGTTTTACTACCCACCTTCATATTTCCTCATATGTTATGTTGTAAAAGCAACCAAAGTTGGTTGTAGGTTATGGAATGCTCACTCACGATCTCTTGAAAAAGGTGTACCTCCCTAGATCTCAAGAGGAAGAACATTGACCTTATTTAAAAATTAGTGAATAATATCATGGTCTAGCAAGAATCACAAGATAATCTATTCTCATATTAGCAACCATCATGTATCAGTTGTCTGTATAAGCAGTCAATGTTTTGTGTGGGATGCAGGATGCTCCCTTACGATCGCAACAGAAGGAGGGCTTCGCTAGAACACAAGGGGAAGGGAAATCTTCGTGTGTGATAGCGTTTCTCAGTTTTTTCATGACATAGTAATCGTCTGATTAATGAACTTTTGTTTTTGCCTGATTTCCACCTGTTAAAATTCTTTTTTAAGTGTTGATTTGATAATATGACTTCGGAAATTTATACGAAACTCTGAATAAAATTACCTGTCTTAGACACCAAGAACAATACAGTTTGTCCTTCATGTTAATGCTTATCAGCTGTCTCAAAGCATATTATTTGTCTGAGTAAGGTTATTATTTTTTAAATCCACCTGATAAAAATATTGTAAGTGGTGATTTATTGACAGAATTTCACTAATTAAATGTAACTCTGAATAGAAATGACACGACTCATTAAGTAAAAAATTCTTCATGCAGAGATAGATTTCTCACAAATAATCAGGAGCACTCGGAGAAAACCATCAGATGTCTAGCCAGGAATAATCAGAAACACTTGGAGAAAGCCATCAATATATTAACAAGAATAATCAGAAGCACTCGGAGAAAACCATAAGATGTCTAGTCAGGTATAATCTGGAGCACACGGAGAAAACCACCATAATATTGTCAAGAATAATCGGAAGCACACGGAGAAAAACACCATAATATTGACAAGAATAATCGGAAGCACACGGAGAAAACAGCCACAAGTTTTCTTTCATATCATAAAATTTCAGGAAAAAATAATAAATAAAAATTAATTAATAAAAATTAAAAAATAAAATACAAAAAATACATAAACAGATTCTGCTAGCTTGTGAACTTTTCATTGTTGAGCAAAGATATAGTTCTAGTACAAGCAAATACTTTGATAACATCTATAATGCTCGTAGAAATGAAAAGAACGAATGTGTTAAAAGCCCATACCGTCAAATACTAATTTGTGGCAAGTGTGGAAGACGGTTGACACGAAGAGAGAATTAAAAAAGACACGATAAAACTTGTAAAGCCAAGCTCGCGCAGGAGATAAAGTACGTAGATGGAGACGCTATGCTCGGGGACAGTATGTCTTACAATGAAATTGATCTACATAGTCTTAAAAGCGATTGTGTTAAAATATCTTTAGGTCTTGAGGAAGGAAATAGCTTAACTGGTGTTGAAGATATAAGTAAGGTAGAAGATAATGAAAGTAACATCTCCAGAAAAAGTGACAAGTCGTCTTATAGTAGACTTCTACGGACTTTGGAATATTTTTTTGGAAAATTAGCAAGTAAGCTTGATACCAAGGATGGTACTCCAATGTCAAAAAATTCGAAATACTGGGATATGCAAGATGAAGATGTCAGTGTGTTTAATAAAGATGTGAACAGCACCGATGATGATGATACAAATTATCATAATCATTATTACAACGATTTTCAGAATATGTTCAGCAAACATTCGAAGAAGATGGTGGCATCAAGTGAAATTGATTATATATCGTGGAAAGACCCGAACGTGTTAACGAACAGGTTGCGACTTTTACTTGTTTCGCAAGATGACGAAATTGTATCAGTTATCAAAGAAACGTGGACTATTCTTGATGAACTTAGAATTTCAGGGTATATATAATAAGTTAGTAATGTGTATTGACTGATGAAATTTTATACTTTTGTATTTTTGATATAAATATAATTTTAAAAATTGATATTAAAATGTGTCGTTATTCATGTCCTAATAAAGTTCATGTGTTTTCTACATTAAAGAATTGAGTTGCGGATGACTATTTTAATATCTATGTGTGTGTGTGTGGGTGTTGGAAAGTTTACATTTTATTTTATGTAGATGAAGGAAAATGAGTGTTGAATTGAGTGTCGATGACGGAAAATGAGTGTTGAATTGAGTGTTGATGACGGAAAATGAGTGGCGAATTGAGTTTCGATGATGGAAAATGAGTGTTGAATTGTGTGTTGGTGATGGAAAATGAGTGTTGAATTGTGTGTCGATGATGGAAAATGTGTTTCGATTATGTAAAATGGGTGTCGAATAGAGAGTCGATTATGGAAAATGGGTGATGGCAAATGAGTGTAGTATTAACTTGCATCCAGCACTGAGTATGTGTAGCTCGGTTCTGAAGGTTCAATGGATCCCTGGTCCTATATAAATTTAAACTTAACTAACATGGTCACTGTCAATATTATTATTTTAGCCATCGGTATGCTGTTAAATGACTGGATGTATATAAATACTAGGTTGTTAATTGACTTCATTTACTTTTTGTGTGCTGAGTGTAGACTGATGAAAATAAGTGAGGAGCTTAATGTATAATGGACTTGTGTTGATGGATATGTTGGTGTCCTACTGTATGTGCATAAATCGAATGCTAGTGGTCTGATAATATGTTGGGTTATTTACGAAGATATTTATCGATGTGTGCTATGAAAACCATAAAAGTGTATAGTAAACTTATAGAGTAGGACTCTTGTTTCGGAGACTTTTGTCATAAGGCTTAACAAGGATCGACTCTGAAGGCTTTGAAGATGTATGGTACTGGACATGTCTTGTCTGTAGCTATATCAACACTGAAGGACTCTTGAACTGTAGATGAGAGGTACAAAAATAATTGACTTTGGACCTAGCCCGGTATCGTATAAATTATTTTAGAAATGTGTTGTAGACATTTGGAGTCAGTTGTAGGTTATGTGTAGCTGTACATAATAAAATTTAAATTTGAGTAGTTGAAACTATGTTTGGTTTCTGAAAGTTCCATTGTTCAGAGACTCTTAATCCTTCTAGTAAGTCTAAATGAACCGTGTATGTAGGATGAGAGATTAGTTGTTTCAATATATAATTTAAACTTTTATTTCTTGAAATTCCTAATTTTTTTTAGTAATAACATTGGATGATGTATTGATTCGAGTATTATAGTAAATGGTTCTTGATTTGACTAGCGTATTATTCCAACCGTTGCATGTATATAAGCGAGTCCTAGACAGCAGGTCGCTCAGTTTGTTACTGGCGACGACGACGGTGTAAGTATCACCTAGTTTGATTCTTCTGGTGCATAAGACGCGTAATTACCTGTTCTTGTGAACTCGATGGCATCTTTACCATCTAAAACGACGAACTTGATGGATGTTGTACCATCGACTACGGGAACCCTGACGTCAGCTATGGCGGAGAAGGTGCAGATCCCGTCGGCAACGACGACGACGTCATCACAAGAGGAGACTTCAACAGTCGTGATACCGTCAGCAGGAGAGACTTTAATGCCGGTGGTGCTGGCTACACAGGAAAACTCTACGAACTTCGTTTCGTCCTCGATGGAAACTTCAATGACTGGTGATTCAAGAACGACTAACGAACATCGGTGCTGTTACTGTGACAAAAGTTTTAAATATCGTCAACATGCAAGAAGACATGAAAATCATGTCTGTAGAAGAAACGCTAATCGTGTGACATTTCCGTGTGACCCATGTGGTGTACATTTCACAAACAAAAGTAATTTTATTAGGCATTGTAAAAGCAAAGTTCATTTGCAAGTTGAACATCGAGGAAGCGATGATAATTGCGATGAATATCTGTATCAGTGCCGCTACTGTGGTAAACGATTTGAGCGACTACGAAGTACACGCATCCATGAAAAGCATGGATGCAGAAGAAACCTTGACCGTGTAAAATTTCTGTGTGAGAAGTGCGGTGTACAGGTTACACGAAAATTTTACTTGAAAAAACATTCATGTGCAATTTAAAATAAATTATTGAATTAAAGAATTTTTTTATTAATTTTTCTTAACCTACATCGTTTATCTTAATGTAATAAACTACATGTGGCACGTAATTTAGGTCGGATTTGTAATGTCCGTTTTGTCTTGTTTGTGAGTATTATTTTGTTTACCAATAATGCTGAAGACAGTTTTTTTTTGCTAAAATTATTTCAGTCTGAGTATGCCATCTGCATTCTTAAGATTTTTATGGGAGATGTTTTGGTAAAGTGCTGGTACAGGTAATACCGCAACATTAGAGCAAATCTGATAGGAACTTGATTTATTATTTCTAAAATAATAATTTATTACTCTCCCGAAATAAACATAACATACTTGTGGGAAATCTATGGTCTTAAATCGTAACCTGTCATATATTGGTGTACACTACGGAGGTGATATTAAAAAATTTAATAATGTTAATCAATTGCGTACACTTCGAAGTAATCTGGTGCACTGGCTGGGCTGTAACAGTAAGATTCTGGATACTTGGTAAGCGGTTATTCGTCCGAATAATTCACACATTTGTACTGATTACTAACATGAATTTAGGGTTCACGAAAAAAATGTATACTAGCCGGAGTCATGATTTAAAATATTTTGCCGCTTATAATTATCAGAGTATTGAGTATGGTATGTAAAGTTCGACTCCCCTCGTATATGTGCTACACATTTATTTTTGTAGGTAGCAAGATATACATTCGTAGGCTGATTTTCTGCTCTGGTTCGGTGATGTATACTTTGAAGTGGTTCCAGCAAGTACTTTACGTATGCTGGATTATGATTTCACTGGAGTTTTACGTGTACTGAGTTGGAAGGCTAGTGATGAGATGTATGCATGTCTTGAGCAAAACATATGAGTGTCGCAGCATTCTGCAAGCTTGCAATTCCCGCGCGAGGGGTCAATGTTCATTTCCAGGTGATGGTAGGCGTGTCTCGATCGAGAAGACTCTGCCTCTATCATTGAGAATTTTTTTTTGCGGTTGGCGTGCTTGAATTTATGTACTTTTGACTAGTCGTACGTGAATAAGTTTAAATTCGTATGCATTGGAACATATTTTTCTACATGAGGTAATAAAAATACATAGATGCTACATTGACTGAGATAGGTATCGAACACATGGTTCTTACCCTATGAGTGACTAGCACTTGTTTGACATCTCCACTAACCCTCGTTTACTTTGTGATATAGATGGGACATGGCTGTTTTCAGACAGATTATGGTTAAAATGTCTTGGACAAAGTGTCCTTTGTAGAAATTACTATGTGTGGTAATTATTTTAGTCGAAGTGGTAATTTAATAAAACACGTAAAAATAGCGTGAAGGTTTTTTTAATGTGTAAACAAATTAATGATAGGATGAATTTGTATGTAGAAATGGTGGTATACTACATCTCTTGAAGAACACTGCATGGTATATATAATGAAAGACTCTTGGGCTCAAGAAACTATACCTACTATAGGTGGAAAGGATGATACGGTTTCCAAGATTAAATGAAAGGAACTTTGATGATTTTTTTTTCTATATACTACAATTATTTAATTGAGTTTGTGATGATGGGTTGAAGGAATAAATAATAAAACTGGACTCATAGGCTTTTACAGAAAATGAGAATGGAGCTCACAAGATCATAGATTGTGGTAAATCACTGACAACTGAAATGTGGAAACGATATCATAAAATGAGTTATATTGATGCAGCTCATGACAATATTGATGACAGCTATGATGATGATTTACATCTGTGATAGTGACACGGACGCGGAGATTTAAAGACAAATAATATTATGAATATAGAAAAGATGGAAGCCTTAGCACGCCGATCGTGACGAGAAACAAATATTGAAGGATGTTGATGGTATCGGGAAGACTGAAACTAATGAAGGTATCAACACTGTGAAAAGTGAGAATACATTCAAGCCTATATTTAGCAGATCCTCCATACTTTGTATAATTGGTGGACTCCTGAAATGGAAGCATACAGGCGATGAAGACACTTCGACATCAACGATATTGAGTTCTTGCAGTAATCTAGGTGAAGACGTTGTCTTCTACGGTGATTGCTACAGTGACTCTGAGGCTGTTTACAAAGGCATAGACTGTGATGCAGAACCTAAAGCTGACAAGATCGAAGAATGTGGTGGTGTCCTGAGACCGAAGCGATGGAAACGTCGTGTTATAATAAATAAATCTGATCAAGCTTGTGATGATCGCTGGCTAGATGATGAAAGTAACCCTGAGGATGGTGTTAAAACGGAAGACACCAGAGATCATAATATTTATAATAAACAAGCAATAAAGATGGTGGCAGAAGAGATTGATTCCACATCATGGAAAGATCCAAAAATATTGGTTGACCGGCTAAGACTGATGGTGGCATCTGTTCGTAGAGGAAACTACTTGCATATTGTGGAAGGGTCGACCATACTGTAAGAACTTCGGAACGCTGGCTACATACAATAATCATTTGATTAACTGACATGTGTGTACTAATGAAAAATAAAATGAATTATTTATATTTAAAAAAAGTATGATTTATTTCTTGTATCCTGATTTCCAAATAAGCCTGTGTTTCCGCTGCTGTATGTGTGATCATTCCGTTTCCTGTGTGTACTGTGTGTACGTTCCGATTTCCTGTGTGTACATTCCGTTTTCCTGTGTGTACATTTCGTTTTCCTGTTTGTACATTTCGTTTTCCTGTTTGTACATTTCGTTTTCCTGTTTGTACATTTCGTTTTCCTGTTTGTACATTTCGTTTTCCTGTTTGTACATTTCGTTTTTCTGTTTGTACATTTCGTTTTCCTGTTTGTACATTTCGTTTTCCTGTGTGTTCATTTCGTTTTCCTGTTTGTACATTTCGTTTTCCTGTTTGTACATTACGTTTTCCTGTTTGTACTTTTCGTTTTCCTGTGTGTACTTTTCGTTTTCCTGTGTGTACATTACGTTTTCCTGTGTGTACATTACGTTTTCCTGTGTGTACATTAAGTTTTCCTGTGTGTACTGTGTGTACATTGCGTGTTGGAGCCGAGTAGACTTGTATCCATGTAGCTTCATATACATTTAGTTTCGTAGCCATGCGGTCTTTTAGTCATGCAGTCTCTCAGCCATGTTTAACTCGGAACCAGCTAGATCCTTTTAGACTCGTAGCCTTGTAGCCTCGTAGTCTCTTAGACTCGTAGCATTGTGGCCCAATATCATTGGAGCTGTTGAAAGAAAAGGTAGTTGGGGCATTTGGAGCTGTTGGAGCCATTTGGAGGCTGTTGGAGCATTTGGAGCTGCTGGAGTATTTGGAGCTAAGAAGTAGCCGTTGCACGTCTATGCAAAGCTAAATGTTTATAAGTTTGCTGGCTTTCGCAAGTGATTCTGTAGTAGGATAGAAATTGTGTAATAAATATTATGTTTGTAAACGACTTTGTGGTGTTTTATTTCTCGAACCTTACGCTTTTCTGGTATTTAAATTAAATTTATTTAAGCTTCGTCCAGGATCTTGCCAAGGACCTTAGACGACCTAATTAATTAGTATATTGTTTGCAAATTTATTTAATGAATTTTTAACTTTTTCCTAAATTTCTAGCATTACAATTACGAATTTTCAATATGGTGGTCTTGATGGTTTATAGGATGATGGTAGTAGAGGTTTTAAAGTCTTTTTAAGAATGTTGAACATGGCTTATTGAAGTTATTATTTTTTCATAAAATTAAACATTATTGCAACGATCGAGGATCGAACCAAGGACTGGAGCGGATCGAATCGATATGTAAATTAATGAGTGATTTTTTTGATGAATTTTGGATTTTTTCCGCTTTTCTAGCTGCATTATTACATGATTTCAAGATGGTGTCCGAATTTCAAGATGGCGGGGGGCACCTCGGTAATAAATGTTTACTGCACTGTAGCGGGTTAGAATGAAATCATCCAGATGGAAATGTACTCTATAATATGAGTACACACACAAGATGACATACTCCAGCAGCTGGTAGCTGCTGGTAGCATCTACTGAACATTAAATGTCGGGTCCATGATGGTCGACAAGGACAAACACAAATTTCAAGGTCAAGGTCAAATTTCAAGGTCAAGGTGAAATTTCAAGGTCAAGGTCAATTTTCAAGGTCAAGGTCAAATTTCAAGGTCAAGGTCAAATTTCAAGGTCAAGGTCAAATTTCAAGGTCAAAGTCAAATTTAAAGGTCAAGGTCAAATTTCAAGGTCATGGTCAAGTTTCAACGTCAAATTCAAATTTTAAGGTCAAAGTTCAAGGTCAAGGTCAAATTTCAAGGTGTAGGTCAAATTTCACGGTCAAGGTCAAATTTCAAGGTCAAGGTCAAATTTCAAGGTCAAATTTTAAGGTCAAGGTCAAAGTTCAAGGTCAAGGTCAAATTTCAAGGTCAGGGTAAAATTTCAAGGTCAAGGTCAAATTTCAAGGTCAAGGTCAAATATCAAGGTCAAGGTCAAAGGTCAAGGTAAATGGTGTGGTGTCCAGATAATTATACTAACATGGTATCGGCACACTCTAGCCGACGAAAATAGATGGTGGTCTCCAGCGTATGAAGACAAGATGGCGGACATGACGTTATATCAGCTGACGATGTATGAACCTTGGTATTGGTGACGGTAGATCGGTCTGTAGGTGGCTTCTGTGGAGGAAGGATCTGATGTTTTTTTTTATTTTTTACTCTCACTGGTTTCGAACCAAGAACGGGAATCGATATAATCAATCATTATATTTATTGTCAATTTATTTAATGAATTTTGAACTTTTTCCCGCATCTCTAGCATAAAAATTATGGATTTTCAAGATGGCGGCCAAATGACAAGATGGTAGGTCTGTCTCGAACAGGTGGTGCTATTATTACCTTAAATAAAAAAAAAATTACAAGTCCAAATATGCATGTTATTTTTATATATACCTTATTTAATCTTCGGTCTGGTAAATGTCTCGATGGCCGAGCGGTTAAATGCGTATGTTTTTCAACCTAGAGATCAGAGCTGCGATGGTTCGAATCACAGCGTTTCCAATATATTTTTCATAAAAAATAAAATTTAAAATGTCGATAAGGTTCATAATAGCTATGGTAGGTAATGGAACATCGACCTTATGTAATGAGACAGAGCTACGCTGACGCTATCTAGGAACAAGCAACAGAAACAAAGTCGACGGTATCCAAGATGGCGGCCCTCAGTGGAACAGAAAAAAGTCAAGAGCGACGCTGACGCTATCTAGGAACAAGCAACAGAAACAAAGTCGACGGTATCCAAGATGGCGGCCCTCAGTGGAACAGAAAAAAGTCAAGAGCGACGCTGGTGCTATCTAGGAACAAACAACAGAAACAAAGTCGACGGTATCCAAGATGGCGGCCCCCAGTGGAACAGAAAAAAATCAAGAGCGACGCTGGCGCTATCTAGGAACAAACAACAGAAACAGAGTCGTCGGTATCCAAGATGGCGGCCTCCAGTGGAACAGAAAAAAAATTTCGTTAAAATCGGATGATAAATAAAAAAGTTAAAGATGGCGGCCGTAACGGAAATTGCAACGGTGACGTCATAATTCAAAATGGCGGAAAACACATCACCGGAATTTTCTAGAAAACAATGACGTCATCCAAAATGGCGGATCCAAGATGGCCGTCGTGATATACTTGTCCCGTTACGTTATGTTCCGTTACGTTATGTCCCGTTACGCTTATACAAGATGGCCGCCGTGACGTCACAATTCAAGATGGCTGCCGTGACGTCACAATCCATGATGGCGGACCGACAATCACAATCCACATCCTGCATCCTGATCCAGTACATACATTTACATACTACTAATATTCCCTACCTCATTCTCAAAGCTTTACCGTTCGTACTTTACCGTTGGTACTGTACCGTACGTTTCACACTCTAAAAAAGAATTGAAATGAACACCCCGTTGTAATTTGCGCCCAGTTTTTCTACGCTTATTATCATTTTTTGTGAAACAGTATTCTTTATATTTTGAAGAAATCTTTTTACCGTATTTCTATAAAAAAAACTATTTCACTGTGTATTTATTCACCCCAACACACCATCGTGCATCAATTAATCTGATTAAAATATCTTTATTCACGCGTCTTTTTCTGGCGCAGTTAAACTGATGCATGATACATAAAATGCATAATAAGTTATATCTAGTAATCAAGCATGAAATTACAATTTAAAAAATTATAAATTACAGCAATTACTGATAAATCATCTACCAATTTAACATCCAAGTTTAGTACTAACATAAACCGTACTAAATATTGTACCTATTAATTATTTAAATATAAAAATATAATTGAACTTTAAACTAAAACATATTAAATATTGTTTTTCAATAAAAAAAATTAAAATGTAAATATATAATTTGAATTACAACACTGTCATTCTCTCACACAGTATTTCCTTGATATCGTATATGTGAATTTGATCCCATTTTTTAAATAAGATTTTTTCAATATCTTGGCATACCGCTTGTGTCTAGCATCCTGGTCGTGACTGTTCCAGGGGTGAGGTGCAGTGGCCGTGAAGGATTTCGTCGTTGTTCTTGTTTTATGCGTGGGTATTAAAAGTTCACGATTTGATTTTGAAAGGGTCCCAAGACTGTGAGGCGAGTTTAAAAAGGTCAGTCGCCAGGATACAATCTCAGAAGTATCTGCTTTCAGTATTTTATGTAGCATAAATATATCGTTTAGTGATCGTTTTAGGTGAAGTTTGAGCCCGTATATATTTTTATAGTAAGAGTTAAATTAATTATGCAATTTAAGATTGTAAATAAAAAACGCAAGTATTGTGGGTTTTTGCAGTCTTTTTCCAGGTTCAAAGCCCACATGAAATTCAAATAATTAATTAGTAACTCACAATTTAAGAGTTAATTAGAACAAAAATATTAATTGTTACTTCACTCTTAAAAACGTTTGGTGAATGTTACACTTAATGAGTATATCATAAAAAGTAGTACAGATACTATATGTTTAAGCTACAAATATTAATAAAAAACCTAGGACAAACAAACAAAGTTTATTTTCAATTAAATCCATACATTATTATCATTTTCATTTCTAATTCTCTGAATTAAAACTTTTTTACGACCAGTGGGTTAAGTCGAGGCAATGAATCATCACAGAGTGATGCATTACTCAGGAGTGAAGCCTCGATGGAGTGAGGCCTTCTCACGCTCGGGCAAACATTAGTGAAGCGATGCTACAGTGTTGCAGTTTTGGTTACGGTGAAAAGCCATAAAAAAATTTCTCTTTGAAAAGTAAATAAAATCAGTTATATTTGTTATTATGTGTATAGACATTTCCAATAGTCTTAATGTTTTTTTAGTATTCAATTATTTTCATTATTTTAATTCATAAGGAGATAATTTATCAAATTAAGATGAACACAATTTTAATGACAGTTTAGTGAGGAGACAGCTCTACATCTGCCAAATTAAACTTTTCAACTCCGAACCGGATTTTTCCCTTATCTGCTAGTTCCATCTCTTGATTTCCAACCAGCGCTCACTTTGTTGTTAATTTTTGTTGAAAACGTTCACTGACAAATCTGGTATATGCATGGCTGCAGTTAGCTCTTTCAGCTGGCGATATACTGCTCCTATGCACATAACGCCACTGACATTTGATGTATTTATATCAAACTGATTTTTACTGGGACCGTCTGTTTGAATTCGTCCACTTAAATTCCACAAATTACATTGAAACATGAAAATAGATGACTGCCCGTGCTGTTTTTCACAAATAAGTTTAATTTTTTAGAGTACAGTCAAAAGAACCATAATCACCAAATCACTTCAAATTGTGAATAAGTAGTTGAAATGAACTATATGGTCACATAATAAATTTAAAACTGAGCTTAGAGCCTTTAAGGTTTTATTTTCAAAAGATAGCAAAGTTTAATTGGTTGTAACTTCTATATCATTGCAATGTGCTCCAAGCTCAACTTTTTCCGTGGCTCCTATCACTATCACATGAGATTCAGCTGTTTTTTTCTCTAACAGTACTTTTTGTAACATAATCAGTGTGACATTCAGTAGCTGTTTTGTAAAGTTATTTAGTATATGGTGAAGGGGAATACTTCAAAATTGAGTGTTAATAGTCAGATACAGGTATAGATGATAAATAATGCAGGTTTGTACTAGAATTAGTATTGAGAAAAGAAACAGTGATGGCGATATCTTAAAGTAGTATACGAAAGAATGTCCGAGCCCAGGTTTCAGGCTGTAGATTGTGGAAGGGTTCAATGACAGATTGCTCTGACGTCATGGCGGCCTCCTTCATGATCTTGACTTTGAACTTTGACCTTGACCCTGATCCCGACGGCCATCTTGAATCCACATATTGGATCCGCCATTTTGTTTTCTAGAATTTTCCGCCATTTTGAATTATGACACCACCGTTGAAATTTTCTTTAATGCCGCCATCTTGAAAATCTCTAATTTTTGCGCTAGAAAATCGGGAAATTTTTTTAAACATATAACAAAATTTAATTATTTAATTTTTAATAAGATAAAATATAAAAAACGTACTTATGTCATGGAACTCGGAGTCCTTAGTTCGAACCTGGTGAGGGCAAAAAATTAAAATGGCGACCGATCATTCCTTTATGGCGGCTGCTGGCAGACTGAACCCCACCACTAATACCATTGCATATATGAACTCCCATCCTCGCCATACCTACCATCCTCCTACCCCCTCCCCTTCAAACTTTCCCAAAACTTTCCCCCAACAGTGGCATTAACAACAGAGAAATGATAACAAACATTATTGGAATCAGAACACTAATGAGGATGCGGGAAACGAATCAGGAGGGGTCACAAGCAGCCAATGAACCCTTCCAATTAAAAAAATTAGGCTGCACTAGTTATGAACCTAGGCCTGTTCCTAAAGGGAGAAATCTGTTTTTTTGTGGTAATACCATTTGGTTATGTACAACCCACGGCTGATAAGAGCATGTTGGTTGACACAGGTTCAGAGATAAATTTAATTTCCTTTAACAGTTTAACAGAATATGATAAAATCAGTGTTTATGAGCACGATCGATGTACAATACACGAAATAGCACAATATAAGATTACTACAATGGGCACTTTTACGGTTTCATTGATAAAACAAGAAAAAGATAATTATTTGTAGTTCCATGTCAGAAATTGTCCCTACACTGGGCTTATAGGAAATAATTTTTACAATCCCAAAAAGCAATAATCAATTACGAACAAAGAAACTTGTGCTACCTAAACTAGGGATAGAGTTTATAAGTCAAGCAATATGTCAGGCCATTTTATATGTAACCACCACCAGACCAAATTAATATTATGGCCAGATGTGAATTTATAATAGCGGCTGGAACAAATGACAAAGGAGAAGGGTTAGTAGGAAAAAGGGAATTGAAAAAGGGGGTATTTTTGGCCACTGGTCTAACGATAGCTTGGAATGGAGTTTGTGTGTGTAGTATATTAAACACCACCGAATGTGAGGTTTCCCTGCCTACTCCTACAGTATCCCTAGAAGCTGTAGACACAGTAAAACCAGTCGAAAAAGGTTTAGAACAATCTAATCGGATTAACACTTTGCAATCATTGTTACGAGTAGATCATGTAAATGCTGAAGAAAAGAGAAATTGAAAATTGCTGTCTCCAGTATTCTAACATATTTCATTTGCAGGAGATAAACTGACATGCTGCCCTATAGTTGAACAGATTTTCCCCACTATAGATGGTGTGGAGCCCTTAAATGTTCGCCCTTATCGTATACCAGAGGCTCATAAAGAGGAAGTGTACAGGCAGAAGCTATAGATGATTAAGGATGAAATCATAGTGCCCAGCCGAAGCTTCTAGAAAGCACCTATTTTAGTCGTACCAAAGAAACGTGATGCATTGGGGAATCAAAAATTGAGAGTAGTGGTAGATTTTCGTTCCTCTAGCACCTTAAACATAGATCATGTATTTCCCATCCAAAATATTACAGAAATACTTGACCAATTAGGGCGGGCAAAGTATATCACAACCTTCGATCTAGCGAATAGATATTTTCAGGTACCAATTCATCCAGAGGACCAGCCTAAGACTGCTATTAGCACGCCGCATAACCATTATGAGATTACTCGCAAGACTTTTGGATTGAAAGGCGCACCAGCCAGATTTCAACGTCTCATGAATTCAATATTAGCAGGATTGCAAGGCATTAAATGTATGGTCTATTTAGATGACAATGTAATATATGATCGAACATTAGCTGAGCACTTAGAAAGGCTGAGGGAAGTATTTAATAGATTGAGAGAGCATAATTTAAAATTGCAGCGAGATGAATATAAATTTGTGATTTTTTTTTGCGAAAGGAGGTAGCCTACCTGGGGAAAATAGTAACTCAGGAAGAGTAAAACTGTATCTAGAAAAGATAAAGGTGGTACAGGAGTTCCCTAGACCAGACACAAAAAAAACATAAAATCATTTTTGAGATTAGCTGGATATTATAGAAAATTTGTCCCATACTTTATTGGAGTGGTCAGACCTCTATGTGACTTGTTAAAAGAAAACCTGCAGTATGAATGGGGGGTATATAAGGAAAATGTATTTATAACATAAAATGAAAAATTTATAACAGCCCCAGTACTAAAATATCCAGATTTTGAGAAACCATTTATAACTTATTGATTACTGATGCAAGTCGCGATGCTATAGGTGCCATTTTATCACAAGGGGAGATATGAAATGATCATCCTATAGCATACTCAAGTAGAACTCTTAATAATGCTGAGAAAAATAACTCAACCACTGAGCGTGAGCTGTTAGCTTTTGTATGGGGTACAAATACATTTAGACCATATCTCTTAGGAAAACCTTTCACGATCGTAACTGATCATAAACCTCTTACATGGATTTTTAGTGTAAATGACCCAAGCTCGCGGTTGTTGAAATGGCGTCTGAAAACGGAAGAATATGATTATGAAATCTAGTACAGAGAAGGGAAAAATATTCCCCATGTAGATGCCCTGAGTAAAACATATGAGATAAATCTTATTACAGAGGATGAAGAAATAACATAAAACAAACAAAACGAAAACAGCAAAGAATGTGTTAAATGAGAAAAGTAAACAATTAATATTGATGGAATATCATGATTCTCGTATAGGGATTAGCTCGTACCTATAGAAAGATTAAACAATTTTAATGATGGAATGGTATGAAAACTGATATAGATAAATACGTTCACAGTTGTACTTCGTATAAAAAGAATAAGTTGACTCGACCAAAAACTAAAATGCCCATGGTAATTACAACCACACCCGAAATAGTGTTTGAAAATGAAAACCTGTATATATTTACTTGTTAGGATGGTTTGTTAAAATACTTAGCGGCAGTTGCGTTACCACAAGACGCTGAAAACTTAGCGAAAGGGTTCGTAGAAAATGTTTTACGATTTGGAACACCGCAGTGGGTTTTGACCGACAGGAAAACCAACTTTCTAAGTGATGTAATGAAAAAAAGTATGTAAATTCTTACATCTTAACCAAATTTGCACTACCAGCTACCATTCCCAGTCTAACTTTTTTGAACGATCGCATAGAACGTTAATAGAATTTTTAAGACATTATGTAAATGATGAACAGATTGTCTGGGACAAATGGCTAGGATATGCAACTATTGATTTCAACACCACGCCCCATACAAGTACTGGATTTTGCCCGTATGAATGAATGTTTGGTCATGTCCCCAATATACCGATAATATTACAAAAGAGGGTTGAAAAAACTTATCAGAACGAGAACTGAACTGAAGTGTACATAACAAAAAATTGCCTGTGAGAAGGTAACAGTCAAAATTGTCTAGCAAGGAATACTATGACAAAAATTTTAATTAATAACAATTTGTAGTATTTGATTAGGTACTACTCTATGATGAATCAGTAAGGAGAGGGTGTTCAAAGAAACTATCCAGCCAATGTATAGGCCCGTATAACATAGTAAAAGTAGAGGGAGTGTTATGCACAGTAAAAAAGGGAACTAAGTTATCCAAGCTGCAGGCAAATCAACTTATACTTTTTTTTTAATTATAGGATAGAGTGGACCATGGGATTGTTGGTAGTAAGGTAGTGACCTGTCTCGACATATATAATGCCTTTGAAAGGTTAGTTTGGTCTGTATTATCAACAAATGTATAGCACAGTTATCAAATACTCAACAGACCATTATAACATTTACGTGAAACTCTCTCTTGTGGATATGCATTTCAAAGTAGCAAAACAATATCTGTAAGTTACTGAAAATTTATGTTTGCACCAATATAAATCTGTAAACAAATAATTCAAATTGTGCTAAATTTTCGAAAGAGTTCTCAAATAATATTAATAAATTGAAGACAAATCATAAATTGTTTTAAGAACGTGTAAATGTAAATGAGGAAAATAATGTCGTAAACGTGGTATTATAAATACCATAGATACAGTTAGTAAGGTGCCATTTGGTACTCTTAATGAAGATGATGCTAATTATTACAATGAACATATTCATAAATTAGAATCTGAACAGTATAGTTTGTTAAGACTATTGAGAGATCAAATAATAGTAGTAAAGTTAGCATTGTATATAATAAAGAAAATAATGTCAAATACTGCTCATAATGAATTCATACTAAAACAGGGTATTGAAAAATTGGAACAACTTGTAAAAAACGATCAAAATTTGGAAACCACTATTAATATCCAAATACTAAAAATTGCTATTTATGAGAATATAAGTAACTTATATAGAATAATTCAGACAGTTAAAGACGATTACAATGTAAAAATAAGTGCAATCATTCAAGCACAACATGGTGTTCTGGAACCCCATATAATATCCCCAGCTCAAATTACACAGGTCTGCGAAATTTTTTTAAAAGTTTTTTTTAAATGGTTGATATTTGTTTTAATTTTCTTAAAAGTAATAGTAAATGGTATTCATATTATATATACCACGTTACATTTATCAGATTTAGATGATATAGTATTTGAATACGAAAAAGAACAAAACAAAAATTTAATAAAATGAATGAGAATCATTTCAGAATATTTTATTAAGTTTTATTGAGTCCATAGCTATTAAAATACAACATTAAGGCATACATGAGGAAATCAATTAATAATAACGTTTTCTTTTTGAAAAAAAAAGCTGCGTTTTGTTGGTTTTGAATGGTTGTCGTTTATGAATTTTTATTTCATCTCTGCGTAACATCCAGCAATAATCCGCCATAATATTAACGTACCAACAGCCTTAACATCTTCTTTCCATCGCTTGTATGTCCTAATGAAACCGTTCACCTTGTTTTTCACTGTAGTCACCTAGATTTTTTGGGAAACAATCAATGTGAGACTTCAAAAAATGAATTTTCAGACTCATATTACAGCCAAAATTTTTGTAGGCGTTAAACATTTCCTAGACAATATTTTTATACGCAGGATCTTTTGTGTTGCCTAGAAACTTAGATACGACATTTTTAAAGCCATGCCAGGCATTACGTTCCAAGATTGTCATCACTTTTTCAAATTCTGTATCCCTAATCAGTTTCCTGATATCAGGTCCCGTAAATATTCCCTCTTTCAACTTCGCATCTGATAAGCTATGGAAACATGAACATATATACTTGAAAGTATTTCAATCTTGTGGTAATGCCTTTACGAACTGTTTGATCAAACCAAGTTTGATGTGAAGTGGTGGAACCAATATTTTTTCGGGATCCATCAAGCTGGGATTGATGACGTTTTTTACTCCAACTTTCAATTCCATTCTAATTTTCCAATCAGTATTTTTCCAATGTAAATTTATTTCTCTACTTTCCCATTCACAAATATAACAGGGGAATTTTGTGTAGCCTTGCTGTTGACCAAGAAGCATGCATATGATTTTTAAGTCACCGCAAACTAACCATTTGTGTTCGGTGTATTTTATTTTCTCCAAAAAAATTTTCAAGTTTTCGTAAGTTTCTTTAAGACTGTTCAAGTTCCCTCTACTGTTGTCGTCGACGTTCCCAACGCGATTTGCGTCACCATTGTTGTCGCTGATGTAAGGGATCCCGTATACAATGGTATACAACTTCCATCGTGTTCGACATTAAAGACGGTAAAGATGCCACCAATTTTATAAGAACAGTATTACGCGACTTATGCACCAGATGAGACATACAAGGATTCTTACACCGCCGCTGCCATTAAAAAACTAAAATTCCCGCCGTCTAGGAAGTCGATTCTATACACGCAACCGGTTGAATAATAATATGCACGTCACAACACGGTTTATTTACAATAATAGACTAGTAAAAAAACATTTAAGAAGAAGCATATTTGGAACGAAATTTCACATAAGAAACGGGCACACAATACACGCACTGGACACGCAATGTACACGCAATGACCAGACAATGTACAAACCAAACACGTAATGTACGCACTAGACACGCAATAACCACGCAATTACCACAGAATGTACACGCCGAACACGCAATGTATACACAGGACACGCAATTAACGAAAATGAAGCACATTTGGACGAAAATTCGACAAAAAGGAAGTACAATATTGAAAAGGATGCACCTTTAAACGTAAATTCGAGTAAAAGGAAATACGTACAAAGAAAAGGACGAAAATGTGCAAACATTCAAATCAGTAGAATGTGAACGTAAATTTACGATAGGATATAATGCCTCCTAAAGTCATTAGCTCCATCAGTCATTGTCTCTAATAGTCATTGGATCCAAAATTCATTGTCTTCAACAATCATTAGCTCCAACAGTCTTTGGCTCCAACAGTCCTTTGGCTCCAAAAGTCGTTTTGGCTCCAAAAAGTCTTAGGCCTTACTGCTATTTGGCTACTAGACTAGGAGGCTACGAAGCTACGACACTACGGGGCTACAAAACTACTAGGCTACAAGACTACTAGGCTACAAGTCTACGAGGCTACAAATCTACGAGGCTACAAGTCTATGAAGCTACAAGTCTACGTGACTACGATACTACTTGGCTCTAACTGTCTTGGACTCAATCCAGCTGCGAGAGTAAATTATTCTCATGCAAAGGAAATTCTTGTAATTATTCATGATTCTTGGCAAAATTGACGCAACGTGTTGCATTTACGTAAACATATTTATTTATTTTATGTGGGATGCGGGATTTTCACTAACAATCGCAAAAGAAGGAAGGCTTCGCTATACATCAAGTAGAAGGAATTACGTCTTGCATGTTAGTGCTCCTCAGCTGTGTCAATGACTGTTTATTTTTTGAATTTGAACTGATAAAAAATATTTTTATTAGGTAATTTGGTAACAGAAATTCATAATTAAAATATGACTCAAAAATAATTTTGCATGCCTCATTAGGTAAAAGATTTTTCATGCAGTGATCGATTTCTCAGAAATAACCAGAAGCACGTGGATAAACCACACGAATAAAAAGGAGCACATGGAGAAAACCATCAAAATATTGTCAGAAATAAAAAGGAGCACACGGAAATAATAAAGCACGTTTTCCTTAATATCAGAAAATCACAGATAAATAATAAAATATAAAAAAACAATGAATATAATAAAAAGTATTAATAAAAAAAATTCTGGCTCTTCTAGAACTATATCCTTGCTCAACAATGGAGAAGTTCACAAGCTGGCAGTAGCTGTTTTTGTAAATTTTTTTCTATTTTTTTTTTTTTTTTTTTTTTAGATTTTTGACGAATTTTTTTTAAACTGGTAATTTTGTTGGATTTTGTGTCATTTTGGGCAAACTTTGGCAAATTTTGAAGGTCAAGGGCATCCAAGATGGCCACCGTGAAGTGAGAATCCGAGATGGCGATCGGCACCTTCGGTAACTATTATACACTACTCATCAAGTAGCTTTTATACATCACATCAGAGTTTCAGAAAGAATCCACTAATCGACCGATTTGCATTTGTGGATGAACTCGGAACGCATCTACTTGGGTCACATTTGCGAGGACAATATGAAGCACCATAACTAAGAAAATTAAACCGTGTGTTTCAACAAAATACTTCCAGTGACAGAAAACTAATCTTTTTCTGTCACTGAAAGTATTTTCTTGAAACGTTTTGTGCATAAAGGCCTACCATCAAATAAAAGTTGGAGTACCTTCAAATATCAGACCACCCAAACCCGAAGCAGGGACGAAGAAATAGAATGAGGGAGACTAAGCAAAACGAACCCGAAATTCTTATATTCGCCAAAAGTTGATACTAATTCATTTTATTTATTGACTTAATTTTTAACTTATGTGAAATTTTCCAAAATGGTTCCGTATGATTTTCCTGTAGAAATCATTTAATTATGTTTCTGTGGATTTCTAAATTTTGAGAGCACATGACATATATCGCTCCACAAATGTATAAACAAACTTCTCACACTTACAAAACTCACTAGAAGAAATTCTAACTTCAAAGCATAAGACTGTTGCGGCATCTAAATAATGAACTGGTCAGCTACACACTCTTCCCAACATGCGACTACTTTGCTTGCCAGACTCGTGCCAATAACCATTTGGACCATCGTTTACACCCCCCCCCCCCCTAAAGTCAGGGGGCCACGTGGGCCAATCAGCGATTAGTGTTTGCGCGGACATAATTTGGGACATTGCAATTGTAGACAGGCCTTTATGATAATACTAGCTGCAGTACCCGGCTTTGCCCGGGCTGAACACCGGGTGATATATTGTCCGCGAGTTACAGCAAAATGGATAGCGATATGTCCAGTGTGGTGTACATTAAGAAATGACACATAATTACTGTTTGTGTATCTGTGACCTATGGTTTTCTGTTTACCCATGGTGATCGGTTGAAAGGTTTAGAAGTTGATGCGCTACAGCGCCATCTAGCGGCGAGTTACAAAAAAATGGTTAGTATAAAAATCTTCTCCATGATAAAAACACTTCGATTGCCAACTTTCACGGCGATCGGTCAAACGGTGTAAGAGTTTATCGACGTCATACATGCCAACATCCAATTATATATATTCTTATATTTCGAAATTTTCGGGCTTTCACTTTTGCGGAAACTGGATGTTCAGGACCTCGAATGGTTTGGAACACTCCATCTCGAAAGAATAGATATTTGAAATTCCTGAAATAGTCGAAATTTTGGGGCTTTGTTCCCAGAGGGGGGCGGGAGGTTCGAGGACCCTGAATGGCTCGAAAACACTTAAAATCTAAATAGATAGATTTTTAAAAATTTTTAAACTTTCGAAATTTTGGGGCTTTAACCACCTGGGATGAGGGGTGATTATGAGGACCCCGAATGGCTCGGAAACACTCCAAATCGAAAGAGATATAAAAAATATAAGAATATAGGCATTTACTGTACTCCATCTACCATAATAACAATATTGACAAATATAAAGCTTATTACCTACCTATGAATAATTATCTAAATAAATTAATAAATAACTGTATGTTTAAGAATTTACGTACAAACATAATATTAAACTTCAAACTATACACACCAAAAAAAAAAAAACTTAGGATGTTTGTGAAACTATTTTTTATTTGTCATAATGTTTAAAACATTTGTAGGATTTGTTTATATGTAAAACTGTGGTGGCAATATTCCGCTTATCCAAAGGAGTATAGAAATTAATAGAGATATCACTCCCTGTACACACCATAAATCTTTTAACTAAGTAAAAAAAAAACATAGTCCAAAATGAAACAAAAAGTATAAATAACAACTAATTTGACAAAAAAATTTATACAACTGGAATGACAATGTTAACATCCGCCTGAAATTTAATAGAAGTAGGTAGGTAAGAATATATATAAAAAATTAAATGAAATTAAAGCATACATAAATAAAATTATCTCACACTCAACCAAACATAATGTTTAATATGAAATAAAGGAAGATGGCAATTACACGTAACTATTCTAATAAATAAAAAAAAAATCAACTTTACTGAAATAGTTAAATTCAAATTTTTCAACAATATATTACATAATTGATAAATATTTCTTGTCTTGGGTCTCAGCAGCCCTAAGACTCTTGACACTCAGCAGATAAATTATAAACACTTAACCAAACTCCTTGCAAATAAGTAGGTACTATAAAAAAATAACAATATTGACAAATATAATGAATAAATTTCGAAGAAATTTATAAGTTTAAGAATTTATGTACCTACATAATATTAAACTTGAAACTATCAACACAATAAAAACCTAAGAATGTTAGTGAAACTAATTTTTTTTATTTGTCATAATACCTAAAATACGTATGTTTCCAAAATGAAACAAAGTATAAATAATGACCAATTTGACAAAAATAAAATTGTGCAACTCGAATGACATTGAAAACATACACGTGAAATTTAAAAGAATTATGAGTGCCCTAGGTAGGGAGAAAAAAATATATATAGAAGAAATTAAATAAAAAAATGGGTGCGTGTATTTAGGTACGCGCATGAGAAGTTATACTTCTTTGGCATCATTAAAAAATAGTTTTTAATTGCATGCAAAAATATCGCGTGGAGTCCCTCCGCGTGGAAGAAGTGAAACTTCGTAATGTGGAAATGAAAATAGGGATGGGTAGAAGTTGATTTTTAGTGAAATCATATTGTATCAAATCAAACTAAAAAAATAAAGGAAATAAATTTGTAACGATTCATAGATTGATCTTCAGAGAGAGCGAGACACCTATTGAATGTCTGTAAAACTAACTTTTTTATGAGAGCAGATTTTCATGAAATAAATCATGAAACCATTCAACGATAAAAGCTGTTTATTTAAGTAAGCGGACGGGTTCGCCCAAGGAGAAAATTGACGCGGCTAGACCTCGTGGACATAGAGAAATGACACACACTCACTATTTATGTGTCTATGAAACATGATTTTTTTCTGCATTTTAAATTGTAATATACAAAAACGGTATTGAAAATTGAAACAAATATGGCGACACTACAAACTGTCAAGATCTTTATTTTTTTCTTACTCTCTACTTAGTTCCTTGCAATAGCAAAACGTAACGCAATGGGTTGAAAACCATTGCTCGGCAGACATAGAGGAATGACACTAACAGTTTGTATATCTATGACACATATTACATATAATTAAGATATAATTTTTTTAACCGGTTTAAAATTTATATTTTTAGACAAAATATATCCTATGTCCATCCCCAGGATATAATCTGTCTCCTTACCAAATTTCATTACGATCCGTTCAGCCGTTCAGTCGGGAAAAGGTAACAAACAGACAGACAGACAGACAGACAGACAGAGTTACTTTCGCATTTATAATATTAGTAAGGATGTTTACAAGATAACTTAGATTAGCTATTAGCTATTTTTTGAATATACAAACAATGTGCTTTGAATTTACTTCAGTGCATACCAAACACGTCTGTCTAAACGGCAGCAAAAAAAAAAAAACATGTGCTTATAAAGTGTAACCTAACAGTCTGCTATGCCCTTGGTGCAAATTACCTGAAGTATAAGAAAACACGAATAAGTTAATACGAACAAACATAAGATTATAAAATTCTTAGTATATGCAAGGCAAATTTTTTTTTGTAAAAACTCTTCGTTAGATTAAAAAAATTAGTTGAAATTGTTGAAATATGCAGGATGCACCAACAATTATCCGAGAAAATGACCTTGTAAAAACCCCCGAGAAACACATAAGCCTTGCACGGCAAACTATGATCGCATTCTCACCAGGGCATTTTTAAGGATTATTATTTACATTTATTTTAGTCAGGCATTTGCTTGAAATATACCTTTTACACCTATGTTTCATCTATGAACATGGATGTTAGAGATACTGCTGCAAATAATTATTCCTTTGAATCACAGGTTATTTCTCCATAAGTCAGGTAACTTTATAAAGTATTGTAAACCTCTCAGGAGCAAAGTTACATATATTGTGTGCTCTGATTATTATTTGCTTCAAATTTTGAACTTGAACACTGCAAAAAAAATTTCCAAAAACTGACACTGCTATCTCGTGCTTTAGAAACATTGTACATTTTTTTTGTGCTATATTTGTTCTATGTTAGCAAAATTATTACTGATGGAAACCAATTTTTTTTTTCTCTAGGATCACAATACTTTAGTTAACAATGTTGTCCCCTGTGTCACACGGGACCCCAAGTCCAGGCTCGAAACTGCGATATCTACAAGTGTATACAGATTTGACATCATAGCTAATATTAATTATGCAAGTTATCCTCATTACAAATCTTTAGGCCGGAAGTGACCAACGATAGACGTGATATTGATTCTCGAAACATATGAAATAAAATATGGTATAAACTCAGGTATCAGAAGAAGGCTTGGTTTCATATGCCATGTTGGTTACCTCTTTTTCTTGTTTATTTTGGTATCAAAGGTCTATTACTGTAAATTTATTACGAAAGCATTCTTGCATTTTAAGTTCCGTCTAAAATTGTCCCAGCAGATATTTACTAAATATTGTGTAATGGTAGTAATTATCACGCAACCGTTTGTAATTATAATTACTTGCATTACCTTTAAGAGCTTGAAAATAACATTTAGTAAATAACTGGTGAGAAAATTTGAGACACAACAACAAATGCAAGAAATACATTTTTCATAAAATCCCGCGGTAAATTTGAATAAGAAAATTAACATACTAATTTGGTGCGAGGGATCGAACCTTGAGTACTACTGATATATAACGCACCAACATAGGTAAATTATGTTTATTTGGTTAGTCGTATAAAAGGTTTTCAAATATATACCTAGTTTACCTACTCAACTGAATATTTTTTTTTTAACATTACAGATTTCCTTAACAAAATATAAACTCTTCTATGTGTAAATATGTGTATCAAAAGTTTTACAAGAATACATCTAGTTTAAATTAATGCCTTCATATAGCAACAACAAAGCGAACATAAAAAATATTCAAAGTGAACATTTGAATTAATAAAAATGTATTCAACTTAAAAACATATGTTATAAAATTTAAAACTTAATTAATAATTTTGGACCTTTTAAATTAAAAAAAAATTGTAGCAGAAATATTTAAAATACAATTTTTTTTCAGCTATATAAAAAGCATTAACTATATGGAAATAAATTAATATAAGACTCTCTTACTTGAATACAACTCCAAAGTACTTAATCAGATAAACTCTATGTGTTTGCAGCGATCCCTAAACAAACAAAAACCTGAAACTGTTAAATATTTGGTGATGAAGGCCGCTTTTATGGGATGTTGCTCCGTCTTGCTAGTGGTATCGCAAATAATCAATATTTTAAAGCGGCTATTAATATTTTTACTGATGTACTTATGTGCCGTTTGCAAAATGACTCTTTATCCACAACAGCGTTCCAATTTACGAGCAGGTTTGTATAGTACGCTATTACCTGAATAACTGGTTACTTTAGGTACAATAACTACCTACACTCGCTGATACAAAAATATTAGAATAATTTGCTCCTAAGAATTGAAGAATTCCGTTACTTTGTCATGGATCCCATAATCAGAATCTAACCAAACTCTCATAAAACTACCCATGAAGTACATACTTCCCAATAAAAAAAGAATAATCGAAATCGGTTGGCGTGATATTAAGTTATTCGTCCATTTGTCGCGCAAGTGCATAGATAATGCAAATTTAAGACTTATATGGTTTTCTCATGGATACCGTTGTCATAACTGGACTAAATTGAAATGGGATTACACGGGAAGCATCAGCTTTCAAATAAAAAAAAGAAGCAACAAAATCGGTTGACCCAGTCGAATGTTCTGAGGTAACAAACATTAAAAAGAAAAATACAATTTACATACATTTTAATGGAAAACTATAAGATGCTGTCATCTAGGACTTAGTATAAGTACTTTTTCTGTGTGACGCACAATGTGTACGGCGGTAAACTATGGTTAATTATTACCTAAGCATTGTCGACTCTACTTCAGTGCGAAAATTCAGCTGTAAACAATTTTTCGCAAGTGTGCACTTTTTGGTCCGTTCCCTGCACGGGTGAACGCAAGAAAGCCTGGCTGGTTATCGCATCACGGCTGTGGGCTGCGTGGACCTTTTAATAGAGGGAGGGGGGAGGACACTTCTCTTTGTGGCTTGCTTCCCTGTTGTTCGTTTCCCAGGAAAACTGCGGAGAGAGAGGTTGAGCTTTGTAAGACCTTCCAGCGATGCCCGCTAGATGGCAGGCCTCAGGGCTGTTACCTTCGACAAAGTTCCCTCGCGAAAGCTGTCTCGCCACTAAATTATTATATCTGATCCGCTAGTTTAAATACGATCCAGCTAACTATATATGTTTGATAAACAAACATATATGAAACAGATAGGACAATTTTCAGCTTTTTCTGACGTATGATTGTTTTTTACTCTTCACCAATCCCCTCAAAACACACATACGCCATATTTGAATGAATGTTGCTTAACTTATAATTTATTAGAAAATATATATTTAATTGGTATAATATAATAGAAAAAACTTTCTACCTATTCGTTAAAATTATTGTAAAGAATATTGTTTCTTTCATCAAACACTTCTACCGTTAACATAAACATGGATAAAAAACCCAGTTTTTGTTTAACAAAAATCTTATTTTGTCTAAAATTAAAGCAACTCATTTTGGTGTTACAATTTTGAATGTTTTACTTGGCTGTTGATGTTTCTCTATAAAGCCTTCCTGTAGAATAATAATGTTTATGCTTAATTATCACCAATAAGTTTGCTAATATTAATATATTCTTAAAATAAACAGCCATATGAATACATGTTAAGATAAATCACTAAAAATTCCTAAATTACTTATAACAATTAATAGGCTGAAAATAAGAATTATATTATTTTTAGCCATGTCAGTCTGCACTGGTAAATGAGCCTTTAAGAAATGTTTGGATAACATTCACGATTGAGATTATGCGGATAAACATTTAGGCAACTTTCTGACAAATATTTTCTACAAAATAAAAGTTTTTTTAATATATTTACTTTTTTTAAATTCATACGGAAGCAAACGTTATAAACGATGATTATAAAATAAAATTTCTGGAAGGGATGAAAAATGTCAATGAAGCCGAGGTAGAAAGGATGCGTTGCTAACATTAAAAATTCCTCAATTCCAAATATCCATGAAAATTAACGGGCTCAAACGAACAAATAACCTTCTTTTTTGACATATCGCCCACGCACAGACTGGCAGTTGAATCCTTCATTGAGAGCCACACAGCGCGATCTCAGGCACTCATATTCGCGTTGCCCGACTGAAAAGAGTCCCGAAAAAGACCTGGAACAAAGCCTTAGCACAAATGATTTCGCGCTGAAACTGGGACCCTGCTACCCCGAAACAAAGAGTATCGACGAGCGCTCGCGCGAATGCGTTTAATTAAGCCGAGTTGTTGTACACAGGCGAGCAGAACTAGTCCAGATATGGCAGGCTTTCGGATAACCTTTCCACCCCTCGTCCCTCATTACCGCTGACCAGGCCGGGTCGAGAAGATGGGTCGATATCGTCCAGGTATAAACATCGCATTCGATGGCTTAAGATGGGTCAGGAGCTTCTTTCTGAACACTAATTATTGCATTGGCGTAACAACAGAAGTTACTGTGAGTCCAGCGCGACCTTGTGCTGGCGAGAATAACCACCAGAATGATGGCTCTGACCAAGCGCGTCATAGCTATTGAGTAATTAGACTTTAAAATTATCCCTAACAAAATGGTTATCACATGAACAGAGCACAGACACGTAATTATTTTTCTCTCTAAAAAAAACAATCGAAAATGAGAAAAAATAATAATTTAGTGATTCACCAAAATTAAAGTTTAGAAATTATTTAAAATGTCCTCATTCAAAACATTTGCTTTAAATTTACACAAAGTGTAGCCTATATGCAGCATAGTCTAGACCTAGGGTCAAAAACCCATACTCTTGTTGGTTAATTTTACCCTTGCACTTAAAATAAAAAAAATATCAGAGATGTGAATGTAAAATAAATTGCAATTATTTCTCCACTATGATATATCTGATAAAGTATGTCTACAACAAAGTATTCAAAATTAAATACGCATAATTGAGTAAATTTATACTAACATTGAATTTGTAATTATGTTAAGCTCGAAATTATTAGTTTTTTTTTTGTGTTTTAAAGCAATTAACCAAATATGTGAATTTTAAATCGATATTTAATTTTATAACACTTTAATTTTATAAAGTACCGTAAAATATCTCAGTTAAATGGTGAAATACCAAACCGATAAATTTTGGCTGATAGTTAGCTAACAACTTAACTCTTCACCATATATACACACACAATAAAGTAATAGGAATAGCAATTAATAATGATGTGATGAAATAATGTTATGTAATATATAATGTTTGTTGGTATAGGAATGAGGCTCCGGTTGGTTGTGGAGCCTGTGGGGTCAACCGCCATCTTGGATTGTGATGTAACGGAGACCTATTGGTGTCATGTTTCCTCAAATTTTCTCAAAAATGACTCAAAAATCGTGAAAATTCCTAGAAATTTCCGTACTTCTAGGGAAAAATTCCCGTTTTGAGGGAAAATTTCCCGTTTTATTCTTCAAAAATCAAAATTTTGAAATTTATAATGCCATTAGACATTTCCCTTAGAAAAAATGAAAATTACCCATAAGGTTAACATTCCCCGTCATATAGCCTCCCTAAGCTGCCAAGAAGTCATAACCTTGACCTTGAACACAATCTTGAAATTCTTTAACTTTTCACTATTAAAAATTAAAAAAATACTATAAACTAGGCACTTTTCATTATACCCGCCATCTTAGATTCTAAAACGTTGCACTATTCGATACGGTCGCTATCTTGGCTGTTTATATCGTCACAGTCGGACTTTTCGTTACGGTCGCCATTTCAAATTAAGTTGTCGTCGTTGAAATTTTCGTTATGGCTAAAATCTTGAAAATCCTTAAGTCTTATCCAATCTTGACAGGAAAAAAATTTAAATTTATAAAAAAATTATGTAGTAAAATATTGAAAAAAAAATCATTAAAAGGTAGGTACTTGGTTGGAACATGATGAGGTATTTCGATTTAAAATGGCGATGGATCCTTCCCCAACGCAAGCCACCGGCGCACTGTCCTCGCACCACTAATACCAAGGCAGACATTACATCAGTTGGTACGACATGACGACCATCATGTATTCATCTGCTGTAGAACGTTGCGACATATCAGTTTAATTTTTTTCCGCTATAGTGCAGTATTCTTTTATTGCCAGGGCACCCGCAATCTTGGTATAGGCCGCCGTCTCGAAAATCTGTAATGTTTAAGCTAGAATTTTCGAAAATTAAAAAACAAATCATCAAAAATCACTCATTAATATAATGATTCATTCATTCACCTCGGTTAGATACTTAATCCATAAGAAACTAATTAAAATTAATCTAATTTCACGTTGGAACAATAAATACACCACAAAATGGCAAATAAAACTTTATTACTTAATTTATACTATACTACAGTTTAACTTGTGCTTGATAGCAATATAATAAACATTTATTTTGGCATTGGCTTGAACTGACGTATTCTCAGATCCAATCGGTTTACTGAAGACAGAGACAAGCCAGAACATTTACTGACGTAGTCTTCCTTTTCCTGACAGAGTTTCTTGGTACAGTGTTTAACTGAATGCTTTACATCGTCACAAGTGTAAATTGTAGGAGGCGATACGTTAAAAGCACACTCATTCTCTTCGTCCTCGAACAGATACGGATTTGGCAGTCTATACACAAGTAATATTTTGAAGGTCCGTACGGAGCTACTTCAAAAATAAGCTGAATGATAATATTCTGCCTGATATCGTCAATAAAGGAACAAATTTCTTTCGACTTACTAAATGCATTTAGAAAATAGTCATCATTCAAAAATTCCACGAAATGCAGATTCCGCCAAGTAGGATACAGTATACCTGTAATGCACCGAGCACAGTCTTGTGTTTAGTTTCGTGCCCAGGCATCACCGCAATCGGTTGCTGTCTAGCCGCTTGTTTGCTTGTACGCATGTGAGTCTACAAACTAAACATAGGAGTTGAAATGTCTGCAGGTAGTTCAACAGTAGGCGCATGAACTTCACCTTTACAGTTTTTTCAATATCGTTTCAAACTTTCAATACGAGTAGACCAAACATAGCACTTGTGGCCGCGAAAATCCATACGAGATAGATTCTTCATACATTTACTTGTGTCATGTCTTCGTGCATCATGGGCAAATGCAAATGACATATAGCAGTAGTCGCAAGGAGTCTAGTCGACGAAGACGAAACTTTCAGGCTCAAACCAGATACTGATGTTTCTGCAGTTGTACCAATTCCTGGTGTACCCTTATGCACATCGATGCATCGTTGTTATAGTGAAAACTTTACTTTCTGCCAAACAGCAGAGCCTTTGCATGTCTTTAAGTGTCTTTTCCACTTATTATTTACTGTAAATTGCTTGCGACAATTTTGAGAGCTAAAAATTTTGCGAGTAAGATTATTCGCACATTCTCTCTTCTCGTGATGTTGAACAATACTGTTGATCGAGTAAATCTTGTCCCAGTAATGAAATCGATGCTGGGAACACGTCAATGCACATTTAGTGGACAACGTTCGATGGCGAAACATCATTCATTGAGGTTTCCTCTACAGCATCACTGAAAACATAATATTATCTTCTCCTGGTGAAACATCACCAGTTGAAAATTCCTTTAATTTTGTCGATGACGATGGTACGCATTCCATCGAGTTCTTTCTGGTTGTCGATGACGATGCCAATGAAATCTGCGTTGATGTCGGCGTTGCTGCCTCCAGGGTCCCCGATTTCGATCGTAAACAATCCGTCAAGATATGTGTAGTTGTCGTCGTAAATGCAAACGGGAAATGCATCCCCATCGTCACCACAGTTATTAGATCCTGCTACGTTCATGGTACAACTTCCATCGAGTTTGACATTGGAACATTAACTAAATATCAGGAAACGTATTGATGTAAGAGCCGAATCGCACTGCACAATTTTCAGATAATGACTAAGGCCCTGTCGTCTAGGACTCGCTTATATACCTGCGATCCCTAGAATAATATGCTAATCATAACACGATATATTTACATTTATGCGTGAGTCGAAACAATATTTAAAAAGGATGTTCATGTGCTCCTAATTTTTCCTGCCATATTTCGTTGGTTCCTCCAAATTCTTCTGGTTATTCATAGCGATGCTTATGTTGGTTTTCTCTGTGTTCTCCTGGTTATCCTGGTGATACTTCTGCTGATGATCTCCGTGTTCTTCTGATTATTTCTGAGAAATCAATCTCAACATGAAAATTTTTTTACTTAATGTGACATGCAATATTTTAGAGTTATATTTACTTAGTGAATTTCTGTTACAAACATCAGCACTTACAATAAATTTAACAGGTTCAATTCAATACAAACTATCATTTCTTAGTCAAATAATATGACTTAAGATTGCTGAGAAGCACTATCAAACAAGACGAACATCCTTCTCCTTGGGGTCTAGCAAAGCCAACCATTTCTTGCGATCGTGAGTGAGCATCCCGCATCTCCCATGAAAGAGCGAGTGCATGTACAACATGTCAAATGAAGATATTCATTAACATACTTAGACAATTATACTATGACTTGAGTCTGCTGAGAAACATTGACATGTGAGAGGAAATTCTTCTCCTTGCTTTCTAATGAAGACCTCATTTTCTTTCGTTCGTGAGTGAGCATCCTGCATCTCCCATGAAAGAGCGAGTGCATGTACAACATGTAAAATGAAGATATGCATTACTTAGACAATTACTATGACTTGAGTCTGCTGAGAAACATTGACATGTGAGAAGAATTTTCTTCTCCTTGCTGTCTAACGAAGACCTCATTCTCTTTCGTTCGTGAGTGAGCATCCCGCATTGCACATAAAAACAGTGACTGTCTGTACAACACAGCATGTAGCGGCAACTGTCGTAAGAATCGGGACTTCTTGCAGACAAGTTATTTTCTAGAGATAAATTACTCTCGCTTCTGCATGGAGTTATTGTACCTAGTTGCAGACTTGTGGTCTCATAGAACTGTTGCCTCCTAGTCTCGTAGTTTTTTTAGCCTAGTAGTCTCGTAGCTAGTTGGAGCCTCGTAGAGTCGTAGTCCGATAGTACTGTTGTATCGTTGTATTGTGATCCTGTAGACTCGTAGTCTTGTAGCCTTTGTTGCCTTGTAGTCTTGTAGCCTTTGTTGCCTTGTAGTCTCGTAGCCTTACAGCCTTGTAGTCTCGTAGCCTTATAGTCTCATAGACTTGTAGCCTTGCAGCATCTTAGACTTGTCACTTAGACTCGTATCTTCGTAGCCAAGTCACCAAGTAGCAAAATGTTGCTGGAGCAGTTATGTTTAAATAAGCTGAAGCCGATAACTTTTGGAGCCAATGACTTTTGGAGCCAAAGACTGTTTCAGCCAATAACTTTTGGAGTCAATAATTTTTGAAGCCAAATACTGTTACAGCCAATTACTTTTGGAACCAAAGACTGTTGCAGGCATTGATTGCATGATATTGCATATTGCGACCGATCTTATCCCTGTTGTGAGAACGTATCCCTGCAACGAGAATATCCTTGTGACCAGATCGTATCCCTCTGACGAAAAAACATTCCTCCAACGATATTGTATCTTTGTAACCAGATCGTATCTCTGTGGCGACAATGTATCTGTGGCGAAAATGTATCCGTGCCGAGAGATCGTATCCCTGTTTCAAGAACATATCCCTGTTGCGAGAATGTGTTGTTTTTGCGAGAATGTATACCTGTGACTAGAACGCATACCTGTTGCGAGAATGCGACGAGATTGTATTCATGTAAACAGATATTATAATTGTGGCGATAACGTATCCCTGTGGAGATTTCTTATACCTGTGTCGTATCCCTGCATCGAGATTGTATCCCTGCGACAAGATTGTATCACTGCGACGAGATTGTATCCCTGAGTTCTTTCACTCCAATGAGAACGTATCGAAGCGAAGAGATCGTATCCAACTCAGTTGAATTTTCGTAATACTGAGTGAACTTTTTTTTATGTGCTTCACTTTTGAATGTGCTTCCTTTTTTACTTGTGTGCACTAAATGGTGCTTCCTTTTTTGAATGTGGTTTTGACTCGTCTATTAATGTAAATGTATCATGTTTTGACTTGCATATTATTCCAGTGGTCGCGGGTATATAAGCGAGTCTAAGATGACTGGACCCTCAGTCTTCTCTGACAGCTGTGCAGTGCGAATTGCTTGTCTCTTTTGTATGTTACCAAATATTTATAACCCATCCCACTCTTAGATTGCAGTACGCGGCTTATGGCGCGCGCTGTTGCCAAATCTCTTACACATTACGAATTTCAGGAGATGTGTGTCTTTGTAATTCGGATCTAACAAGAACCACAAGACCCCGTTCTCCCCCTCTACTAGTCAATAGAAATAATGCTTAACCAGACGCATAAAAATATTCCCCCTTTCCACCCCTCGGACTCGTTAGTCAGCGCATCACTCTGTAGGTACTGCTATCATTCTCCCTCTCTCACTCCCTCTCACTCCCTCTCACTCTCCTCTTTCACTCTCCCTCTCTCACTCTCCCGAAATCCAATACCCCTCCCATTCCGGTTTTTGGTAGTAAAATTTAAATATATATACATTTTCTGATTTGCATTATTATTTTTAATGATATAACTGTGCATTATATGACAGCTAATTTTCAACCATTTAAGTACCTAACAAATTATTTAATTTTTTTATAATTATATGTATTGCTATTAAATTATAATTTCTTGAAAACAATGTTTGTAATAAATAAACCACCTTTGTGCTCTCACGTCTTTCAACTGTATGTTGAATTTATTATAACAAAAACTAATATAATTTTTAAGAAAGATTGTTGCTTAATTATCAAAAGAAAATAACTATGTATTTAAGTTGCACATTGAAAGTAGTGTATTAGTGGTTTGGTTGCGAACTATCTGCCAGTGGCAGGATAATTACTACAGGCTTTGGGCAATAGAGGAATGTTATTGGCCTAAACTTATAACTAGCGAGTTTAAGATCGTTTCCCACTCGGTGTAGTATTTGTATCGTACAAAGAGATGTTATTCCTTCATAACATAAACATAGAGTGTTTAAAAAATAAACAATAAAATTATGATGCTCAAAATTTTTTTTAAACACCTAATCACTTAAAAAAAGAGGTTTAAAAATGCTAATTATATGGTTTAATAACTAATCCTGGCTCAGCGAATTTTCAAATACCTTTAATGAATATAGTACAAAAAGATTTAATGTTTCTGTAACTTTTCATTCCAAATTGTTTTACAACAGAAGTGGTGTGAACAATTACTATTGGAACATTCACAGTAAAAATGTACCAATAAGGAAGACTTTCGTGTAGCATCATTAGCAATTGTATAAAATTGGGGGAGTCTCATAACATAAAGCTCATTCAAGATGGCAGAGTAAAACGTTTCTTCCAAATGCGTTTTTTCACTTTTAATCAATTAATTATTGTATTGTAGCGATGTGGTGACTTTTGATTTAACACAAATTTACCTAAAGGTCCATGCCGAGGTACGAATCCAGGCATTAATTATGTCACTGAGACGCGCTGCGGCGCGGGGAAATCATATTCATGGAAAACACGCTGAGCTTTAGATGCGTTTTGAGGGTGTGGCTATCAAACAAGGCGAGAGGAATTAAAGGTTATTCTACATGAGTAGAAACATGTCCCTAAAAGGCACCGGAATGGGAGGGGTACTGGATTTCGGGAGAGTGAGAGAGGGAGAGAGAGAGGGAGAGGGAGAGTGGGAGAGTGAGAGAGGGAGAATGATAGCGGTACCTACAGATTGATGCTCTGACTAACGATTCTGAGGGGCGGAGAGGGGGAATATTTTTATGCGTCTGGCTAAGCATTAGTTCTATTGACTATAGTAGAGGGGGAGAACGGGGTCTTGTGGGTACAACAGGGGGTGCAGGTATATTGACCCGCACAGCAGAATCATAATTCTCGGAACTTACATACCAATTTTCTTCAGTACATGTTCCGATTATGGACAAACATAAACTCTTATGGCATTATCTCACCTTCCTTCCTTCAGGGGATGTGTTAGTCGCATAGTTGATATTTATGGGGATATATTAGTGTCGGATTATGTTCTGATTTGGTATTTAATTTTGTTCTAGCCTTATCTCAGTACTATGGAAAAAAAAGGAAACATGTTATATTATTAAACTACGATTGATTCACATGATACACATATAGCTTGTGTTAACGTCAATAATTGTCTTCCTGCAGTTACATGCATTCATTATTTCATGAACAGGATCTGTTACGTACTTAAAGAATTATATCAATACTGTTTTTTTAATGTTTTTACTGTGCGTTTTAGTAGAATCATTGGTTGGTTTAGTGTCATGGATATGCCCACACATGTTTTCATAAATTTTACACCATTAAATAGTATTTTTTTTTATTTTAGCTGAAAATAATCAAATTGTAAACAAATCGTTACATAATAACTTTAAAAAAATTATAAAATTTATTCTTTATCTTAAAGTGTTACACATACCGTATGTATATTGTTAATGAATATAACTTGCGGATCTTTGCTTTTAGAGACTGTCGATATGAATTAATTATGATTATTTGGAAACCTTAATTTGTTACTTCCAATGATTTGGAGATCTGAATTTTTCTTTATGTGAGCAAGTCATGATTGTCTAAATTTGTTTGTCTATTTATACCAATGGTTTTGCTCCTGCAATGTTCCACGCCTGTAGTGACTGGCCAAAATAGTTATTGGTTCACTGTGAGGGTAGTGACAGTGATGCACGTGATGTCTTCCCGCGCTGCGTGAGGTTTTAGAATGGTCAGTTGTCCGACGGGGTCATTGTTGGTGCTTGGGAATGTGTTGTGTACTGTATTTCCAACGTATTTCCGTGGTCTCGCTAATACTTGCTTGTACAGGCCAGGGATTTTTATGTAGAGGTTTATATTACGACGTGATATTACAATTGTTATATATATTTTTTAAACATTAAATCAATCATTACAATGGAATTAAAGAGCTCGGTTTGAATACATTAGTATATTTTTAGGAATGTGGGGAATCTACAAACTTTTAATATCCATTTTATAGAGCATTTCACTGTATTTTAATTTATGATATTACTTTTTCTTTCTAAAAATATTTCTCTAAAGATTGAGAATGTATTATAATTTTCTTAATATATATAACACATTTCAAAATTTTAAATTATGTGCTACAGTTGTACCTAATTTTAATTACAGATTACAAAAATTTATATAATGCACTTCTTTTGTAGTTAATTTTAATTTATTTCCTCCACTTTTACTTTTTTATTTAGCTACCTAATATTTTTAATAAATTTTAATTTTACTGCAATACTTTCAATAATTATAATATTAACTTTAAATTTACATTACTTTCATCGATAACTTTAATTAAAGATTGTGCCTTTATCAGCAATGGTCACGAAAATTATCGAACTTTCTGAGAAACTAATTTCGATATTTAATAATGGTCTTCTTTGCCATCTTCAATAATATTATTGGCTTATGGACATATTTTGTTTTTATATATATACCTTCTCTAAATGACTTTGAATAACATATTGTCCTTATACATATCGTGGGGAGAACTGGGTTCGTAAGGGATATCCCAATTAGTTTTAATCACATTGTTATTGATTTATAATATTTACATTAGTAATAAATAATTGTACTTCAAAATATCCGATCACAAATCACTACCACATAAAAATGTTTATCCTCAAGTCACTCAATATCGTGGTTCGCCTCTTAATTCGTGCCTGTCCACACACAGTCTTGCGTCACACAGTCGCCGCAGTCTCGTGATAAGGTCGAACACCATGTCGCACAATTTTTAGGGTGGGGGGGGGGAAAGGTCTCTTACCCTCTTCGACGATGTCGCACTTACCTTCGCTCTCGGAACTTCGGAACTGTCGTGGGACTTGCTCGGAACTCTCGCGGGACTTTCGCCGCCTCCGCGCGGAACTGCCCCGTAGGCCGGCGTCGATACTTATGTAACTCAGGGGCGCCCTTCTCGAACCGACGAGAGTTGCTGTGACGAGTCGTGTCATCCCGGGCCGACCTGACGCCTGAAACATAGACAATAGCAACGCTTGTTCACGCGGCGGTTCGAGGAATCCTTGAAGACCGCCCAGCGATAGATATCAGTGTCGAGGCAGGACGATTCCTGGGAAGGGTGGGGTGGAGCTGGTATGCGACTACCCTGTTATCCGGCCAGACACGCGTGGAATGCTTACCTCAGCAGATGACGTGTGACGTCAGTGGCGGTGCGCGACTGCCAGCCAGCTCAAAACCTGGCATGGTGGTCTGGTCGCTTGCGTTCCAAAAAGTATTTACCTTTATTATCTATTCTCTAGCTTTTCAGCTATTCGTTCAGTGTGTGACTGTGTTTGGTCACAATACGTTTTGTTTAAATATTCTACATCAAATACTTTTAAGGAAATTAGAAAAACACATAATTTACCTGTTTACCATGTGGAATCATCATCTTGTGACATCACAAGAAATAGATAGGCTACTCCATTGTGTTGTTAAAGACTACCCTTAAACCACAAGTACTATGGGGGTTCCATCCAAAACAGCTTCGAACTCAGGGGTACCAACCGAAATCTTAGCAAGAAGAAATTTCAACCGGAAGAAGTGACTATGTATCGATTGTTTGGACTACAGTCAAGAATCTTCTAGAACTTTCTGTAACCACCCCAGACTTTCTGTTTCATCCTAGAAAAGTTGTGTGGCAAATGAAAGTAGTGGGAGGATTTTAGGATATAAATACTCGGGGTTTAAGGTAGTTCAGGATAGAGCAGTAAGGTCTAAGTCTGAATGTGTACTATTGTATAAAGTTATTTGTAAATTTCACTAACGCTTACTGACCAATTTTCGCTTACATTTTTTGTGTATGAGGCACCTGGTAATGTTAAAGTAAATGTTAGTGTTTGGTGGTAATAATACTAGTCTGTTTTCTATCTGCAATGCACCTTCTGTGATTTTTAGTTTAGTGGTCATATTTGTTTCAGATAATTAAAAGTCAATTAACTCTCCAAGGCCTTGAAATTACTTACAAATACCTATATATTTTATCATTTTTCAGAGAATTAAGACCTTATCGCTCAAAAAATTTGTTTTAAAATAGTATGAGATATATATTTAACACAATGTTTTAGATACTAATTCATGTGATTAAAATTGCATACATAGAATAAATAACACATTTTACCTGAACAACGTAATTATATCAATTGATTATTTTTGTATTGCTAATCGTAAGTAAGTTTTTTTCCAATATTTGTTTGATATTTATAATTCAACAACTTTAATAGTAGTATAGTTTGGCCGGTCCGAGATCACGGTCCAGGGGGTGGATTGAAGATTGTCGACGCCATCTTGGATTGTGACGTCACGAAGGCCATCTTGGATGGTTGTGACCTTGACCTTGACCCCGGCGGCCATTTTGGATCCGCCATCTTGGATCCGCCATTTTGGATGACGTAATTGTGTGTTCTCGAAAATTCCGGCATTGTGTTATCCGCCAATTTGGATGATGACGTCACCGTTGCAATTTTCGTTACGGTCGCCATCTCAAACTTTTTATTTATTATCCGATTTTAATAAAAATTTTTTTAAAAATTATAAAAAAATTCAATTAATAAAATTTTAATAAATTTCCTATAAAAAACAAACATTTACGACATGGAGTTCGGAGTCCTCGTCTCAACCCCGACGAGTGCAAAAAAAAATTAAAAATTGCGACCGATCCTTCCCCCGTGGTGACTGCTGGCAGACTGACTCCCACCACTTTTTTCAAAGCATATATATCGTCACCTAGTATGACGTCATGACCGCCATCTTGTCTTCGATGGTGGAAGCCATCATCATCATCATTGTATCGTCGGCTAGAGTGCGCTGACGCCATGTTAGTTAAATTCGTGTCCGCTAGAGTGCAGTAATAATTTATTATTGCTGTGACACCCGCCATCGTGTCATTTGACCGCCATCTTGGAAATCCGTAATTATTTAGCTAGGAATTCGGGAAAAGTTCCAAAATTCATTAAATATATCACTCATTAATTTACATATTGATTCGATCCGCTCCTGTACTCGGTTCGATACCCGATCGATGTAATAATGTTTAATATTACGTAAAAAATAATAATTTCAATAAACCATGTTCAACATTCGTAAAGAGACTCTAAATCCTCTACGACCATCATCCTATCAGACATCAAGACAACCATATTGGAAATGCGTAATTGTAATGCTAGAGATTCGGGAAAAAGTTCAAAATTCATTAACTAAATTTGAAATATATATACTGATTGATTAGATCGACTTAGGTCCTAGGTTCGATCCCTGGTCGATACAAAACAACTTTAATATTTTAAAAAAGTACCACTTAAGTGGCAGGTTTGAAAAAAAAACACCACAAGTTCCTATAAAAAAACTTTTATTACATAAGTAGTACACTACTACAAGTACAAAAAAATACACAGACAAATTACTAAAGTCTTGTGGATTTCTCGATTCAAACAGTCTTCTTACTATACAAACTAAGTCCTTTACATGACTTTAAATGTCTATTCAGTTTATCAGTTTGACATATTGGTAAACCACAATTTTCACACAAAGACGAATTATCAACTTCATTAAAAGGACAGTGATATATTTCGTGTCGTTGTGCACTTTGAATATTTGCTAATGTTTTGTTACAAAATATACAGCTTGATTCCGATGAATGTACGTTCAGTCTATCACAATTCCTGAGGTGCCGTTTTTATTCTTCCATAGAGTATAAACTTGCTTAAACATCTGTTGCACTGATATTTAATGCGTTCAGAGTTACTACTACGATTGTGTATTACATAATCCCATAATTTCAAGTTTTTGATCTTCTCACAGTACGTGCAGTCGGGTGATGGAACGCCGATGGATGCTCCTTCCTTCATCAATGCCACTGGAACTGTTGACAACCATTGTAACACTGCTGACATGTTAACTTCTGAAGCCGTTGAGGTCTGCTCTGCGGAAGATGTTGGACGCGTCGAAATCTCCTGCTGTGCTGAGAGAGCAGGTGTACCTGTAGACGTCGTTGTCATCGTGCTCTACACCGATGATGGTAGACCTTCGATCCAGGTTGGTGTAGATAGTGGTAATGATGCAATCGAGTTCTCAAGAATAGCTAGATACAGGTCTATTATGTTATACAAGTCTAACTATCCGATCCGTTCATCACCGCAGCCAGAGACGGACTGAAGTCCATATCACCAAGGTCTCACTTATAAAGACTCATCAGCCGGTACAACACAAGAGTCAAAACAATAACCATGTTCATTATACTCGCACTTAACTTTCTCGGAGCATTTTTTATAATGAAGATGTAAGCTATCAAGACGTGAAATTAGATTTTTGCACCTATTGCACTGAAATTGTATTCTTTTAACATTATTAGAACAACTGCTTCTTTCATATCTGCGAGCATTTGAGGTGATAGTAAATGATGCGTCACAGTATTTGCACTGACGCAATGTACACTCTTCATTAGTTAAAGAATCCATGCTGATGATGAATCTTCGGATGATGGTGGTATCACATCTGCTGAAATCTCATCCACTGTTGACGTCATCGTTGCCAACGGGATCTGCACCTTCTCCATCGTAGCTGTCGTCAAGATTCCCGTAGTCGACGGTACAACCTCCATCGAGTTCGACGTTAAAGACGGTAAAGATGCCATCGAGGTCTCAAGAACAGCTAATTGAGACGAGTTATGCACCAGAAGAAACAAACTAGGCGATCCTTACACCGCCGACGTCAGTAACAAACTGAGCGACCTGCTGTCTAGGACTCGCTTATATACATGCACGGTATGGAATAATACGCTAGTCAAATCAAGAACCATTTACAATAATACTAGAGTCAAATCTACTAATTTAAAAAGAGGATCATTTGATCAAAAAAAAATTCGATTTCTCCAATATACACCAGGCTCCAAGAGCTACAATTCACGTCATCAGATCCATCTACATTTTGCTCCTATGCTTCAATTGACCATTATCTTTAAGTGCTCCAACAGCTACATCAGCTCCAACACGTAATGTACGTATGTACCACATTACTATTTTTCCATGAAAAGTAAGTTTTTTGTTCGATTTCTTTGTGTGATTGTTTGTTTTATTAATACAGATAGAGTGATATGTGTTTTTTTTCTCATCATTAGTGGTTAAATAGCAGTGATTACTTTGAACGTAGGTTATCCTTCAGTATAGTCATGGCAATTGTTTTTTTTTTTTTTTTTTTTGCGAATGAATGCAATGGGTACAGTTTGAGCCATTTTTCTGGGTACAGTTGTGATATAAGTAAACATATATATTTTTTTGCTTTTAGGTGGATAAAATGACAAGGAAAATGTAAGCTTTGGTCCCACTTTGAGTGCACAGAGGGTAGTCGCCATTACATTTGTCATAACTGTGAAGAGTCTGACTATATCTCAGTAGGTTACTTTTTTAGAAAGTAAGAACTTCCTTAGATTTTATTGATTTTGTTTTTATTGTTGCATGTTCACTTACACAAATGTTTATTTAAGCTGTTATACAGCTGATTAGAATTTTAGTTAACTATTAGCTGATTAATAGAAGACTGTTAATAATTAAAGATGCTATAGAGCCTTATTAGTTATAAGTAATACAAATGTTACTTTGTTTCCTGTATTTCACCACAAAATGATTGTATGAAATTTATTACGTGCCTTATACGTGATTTTGAACCATTTACGTGTATTTTAATCTTAAGATAACATTAAGTTTAGTAACCTTTTGGCTGATTAATATGAAGACTGTTAATAATTAAAGATGCTACACAGCATTATTAGTTATAAGTGATGCCAATTTTTCTTTCTTACTGACGTATTTCATCACAAAATGATTGTATGACATTCATTACGTGCCATAAAGTTGAGTAAAGACCATTTATGTGTATTTTTTAACATCTCACTTTCGACCCCAGGCACTGTCACAACTGACCTTGGGGTGGGGTCGATTGTGACATTTTTTTTTCTTTTTTTCAAATTAATCTTTGCACTTATAGACAAAATTTTAGTATTTATACGTAGAAAAATGTCAATTTCACTATAAAACACACCTTGCTTCCAGCTAACTGGAATACTTACGAAATGATCGACGATCAAATGAAAAATGGCACAAGCGTACCCAGTCTCACGTATGATTACTTATTATTATGCTTAATTCATTTTTTGGTGACCATATAGGGTGTGGTAAAACCACAGCTCGGATTAATGAACTTTTTACTTGGCCAAGTCTGTGAAAGGAGTTAGAGAAGGAAGTTAAGGCTTGTGTAAATTTCCAGAAGGCAAAATAACATTATGTTAATTTTGAAGGTAAATATGCTGCCAATGTAGCTAGTTACCCCTGGGAACGTTTGTATTTGGATTTGTAGGTCCTTTGCCACGAACAAACTCTGAATATACAGCTAACTTTGTAGGTATAGACAGATTTAGAATTTTTTTTTTTCATCGCCCTGAGAAACATTAAGGCTAGTGAAATATGTAGACAGCTGGGAAAATACTTTTTTTTTCCTAATTTTGGATCATCTGTTTCCATAGTATGTGATAATACCACCTATTTCTCATCGTTGAGCTGAAAAATCTGTTGTTTACTTGGGAAAGTAAGCTAGTACACACTACCACCTACTATCCCCAAGGTAATATCTTGGAAAGATATAACAGGACTCTTAAGGTAGCTCGTCGGGCTTTCTTGGAGGTTTTACAGTGCAAGTGGGACGAATCCATTTTTTTACCTGGCATTGTGTTTTAATAATTTAGTAAATAATGTTACAAAACATACTCCCACAAAGCTGTTCCTAGGGAGATCCCTGTTTCCCCCCGTGGTGAATATGTGGTCCTTAAACCCATTTTTGTGGGATTCAGGAAATATGGAAAATATTGAGGATGTTTGTTGTTAGGTGGCTTAGAATTTGACAAAGTACCACTAAAATCTAGCTGTAAAACACAATGTAAACAAATCTAATATATCCTTTAAAGTAGGATATTAGTTTTATTAGATTCTAACTTTCTTTGTTCTAAAGTAGTTTATTTTTCAGCCAAGTTCCCTCTATGGTAAGGGCTATTTAATGTTATCAAATTCACTGGTACTGGAGGATCTTGACCAACCATTGAAAAGTTCAAAGCCTATGTGGGGAAACTAAATCACTTTAACACTTTAATAAAGAAACGCTGTTGTCTGTCTCTGAAGTCTTGTTAGGTATTAAATAATTATGTTTTTGTGAAATTAGAATATTTTGTTATTATAGGCTTCCTCCCTCTCGAAGATAAGTAGTGTTATAATATTGTATAGAGTATAGAGTAGAGAGTATGTCTTAAAAATTTAACATTAACTTAAATATGAGTTTATTTATGATTATTTTTTTAGTTTACATTTAAATACCTTGTATATATTCCATGGAAAGCTAAGTGCTTCTATAAGTATTTATTTAGTCAATTTTTGTGATATATTAATTAATTATGATGTTGGATCCAGTCAAAAAGATTTATCTGTGATGTATTTGTCAGTGTACTCTTTGTGAAATAATGGTATGTAAATTGTATGATAAAAATATTTGGTATCGCTTTCTCTCTCTCACTCTGTGCACTTTTATGGGGAATACCAGGATACTTAGGACTCTCTCTTTTCTCCTCTTGTCTCTTTTGTCCTATGAATAATCCTACTTCATGTGCAAGGACATCAGCTATATGAAAATTTGGACCACTCCCTTCAGGTTTATCACCCACTCCGTAGAGGTACACTATCCACCATCTACATTAGAAAACTAGTTCCAATACCAGCAATTACATCAGCACCTATGGCAGCTCCAGCACCAACAGGTACCTTTATCTGATTCATTTATTACTTCGGCTTCTAGTTCTGTGGAGACACCGGCAGGTGAGGAAGTGACATGAAACTGGCCATCACAAGACTTTTCATCATCAGCAAGAAGACGCTCCCCTGCAGTGAAGTCTTGGGGGTGGAGGATGTGATCATGTGTTTGGCCACAATATGATTCGTTTTGATATTATACTTTTAAATCATTGAAGGGCATGAGAAAAACACATAACCTTATCTATTTACCACGTGGAATCATTATCTTGTGACATTTATACTACTGCTGTGTGCTGTTAAATACTAACCATAAAACACAAATACTATGAAGGTTAATTCCAAAACAGCTTCAAACTCCGAGATATAAGCAAGAAGAATACAACCAGAAGACTCGCCTGTGTATGTTTGGACTACAGTGAAGAACCTTCTAGAAAATTCTGTAACCATCCCAGAAATTATGTTTCATCGCATAGAAGTTGAGAGGCAATTGGAGGGAGAAGGAATTGAGGTTATAAATAATAAATACTCAAGGTTTCAGGTAGTTCAAGATAGAGCAGCAAGGACCATCAAGAAAATGCCACCATGAATCGATTACATCAGAGAGAGAGAGAGAGAGAGAGAGAAAAAAGAGAGAGAGAGAAGGGAGCTTGAGAGTATGGTGGTTAATGGAGAGTTAAGTCCCTAGTAGCACATACAGTTGGGCCAATGTTGGCATATTGAAAATGTCCACCGTTGGACAACGGTATAATTGGCACACTTGCCTACTGTTGTCCAACTGGCTCATCCCAAATGAAGGGCCAACGGTTTTCTAGCAAGCATTAACACCACCTGGCCAACAATTTTATTCTGATGGCCCTACCAAATATATTTGCAATGCCAACAATTTTCTATGTGTGGCCCAACCAAATGTATCTGCAATGCCTACGATTTACCAATGTCTTTTTGCAAATGACCCATCCAAATATTCCCACTTTCCCAACTACAGGGCAAACGTGTCACATTGTATTCCCTTCAAATTGAAGTTCTAATAGGCAGCAATTCAGTTTATATGAAAAGGTTTACAGTAAACTACATGTGAATGGCAAAACCATTTTTTTCGTTTGCATAATGAATTACTTTATGCAACACACACAAACTAGGTACTTTAAAAACAAATAAAGGCTTCAGAAATAAAAGCATCACTAGACACTTGAAGTGCTGTAATAAAATTGCACTCAATTGTTAGAACTGCATATTGAATGCTCATGCAATATATATTCTAGAAAATTAATAGGGGGACAAAACAGGAATAATGCTGGTAGTCCAGCTCTTAACAAGAATAGAGAGATAAAGGCTGAATGTTCTGAGCCAATATAATAGTTATTCTATCACAAAGTCAACTATTTCAGAGCTAACCCCTATTGAAAAGGCTTTAACTTTCCCTGCACCCAAACATTTTTAATGAAGTAAAATTCAATAGATAATGCTTTTTAAAATACTGTACTGCATAGTAAATTAAAAGAGCCTATAATATTATATACACAATTTCAAAATGTTAAGAAAACTATCACTGTCGTATAAAGTGAAATTAGCCTGTCACTTCAAAAACTTAAGGCAGCCTCAACATATACACAACCTCAAATATAGCAGTCTTATCCTATTACCAATTGATTGATATGATTAATTTGGAACAATTAAATTACTTTCAAATGTCAGTTACCATGATTTACATTTTTTAACCTAAGCAACACAATAATAGTTTATAATAAATTTCGTTAAACAAGCAGTTTATGTGTATGCAAATAACAAAAAACATTTTTGAAAAAAATACTTTTATTACAATACATAACTTACAAGCTAACAAAAAAAAGATGCATGGTTAAATTATTGCTGCACAAGATTCAGCTGTAATAGTGTGTAAGGAACATTATTATTACCTACTTTCCTGCATAGGTATTAAAAAATAAAATAATAATTGTAATCGCAGAGTAATTTTGACCCTGGAACTGCAATAAAGAATTTTTTAAAAACATTGGAGCTGAAGTAATATAAACTATACAAAACATCAAGTAAGAAAAAACAAAAACATACATTTATTTTAACTTCCAAGCCAGTAAATAACACATGATTGAACTGTGGGGTTTGTGATTAAACAAATGCTTCCAGGATGTCAATGAAGTACATTTATATTTGCTTACAGGACAACTTCAATAAAATACATCCATATTACAATATGGTATACACAAAAAACACGCATTATCATTGAAATCCGGTAAAAGAACACACTTACGATATAACTGTGTAGTGTATAACTTCCTGTATTTTACAAGATTATCCACTAAGTAAATTTTTAAAGTACTGCTTTTTAAAGGATACTTACTAAAATCAGTTTTACTCTCAAAGCGACTACATTCAAGACTGTAAATTCCTGGAGAGAGTGCCTTTTTAATTCCATTTACTACAATTACTTCACCGTTCACAGTCATGAAACAACTATCTGAATAATTTGTGCCTATTACATATTTATTACGATCTCCAAACACAACATACCTTATTGAACCATCAACATTTTTGACAACAGATGACTGTTTTGTTGTTTTTAAACAACACGACGCATCTTCACCTAATCGCTTCACTACTTGTTGCAATGGATTGTTTGGTGCACGAACCATGTTTTTAATTTTTTTCATGAAGTTTTCAAAGGGGAAAGCAGAGAAGTGATCAAGTTTACCAAAATTGGCTACATCATCTGCTAGGTGTAACAAATTATGAAAATTGTAAACAAGTACTTCCTTTCCATACAATGCAGGTATTTCTTTGACAAAAACATGCATCAAATCATTTGCATACTTTCTCCATGAGTTTTGTTCACCGATGTCACTTGCCAAAACATAAACAGCCGTATGAAGTAACATGAAATGCTTAAATAAACTCCTGGGCAAAACTTTAACTAAAACAACTGGTCCAAAATACAATAAAAAAGATCTGAATTCAGTAACTTTCCAAAATTTAAACAATTTCACGGGTCTTGGTTTGCGAGAAAATTCTTTAGGAGTATGCTTTCTCAATATCTGCATTCTGTTAGAAAGAGTATAAATGCTTTTTGAACTTAACTTCCCTTTCCTAAGGCCAGTATCACACCATATGCGTATCAATCGTTTCATTACCCCCAAGCAAATTAAATGTAAATAGTCCAATGGAACCTGAGACACAAGTCCTAATCGCAAACTAGATAACACTGATATTGATTTCTGATGGTATGGGTATTCCATGTATTTAAATGACTCATCAGACCTCAGTGAACAATCAATTTTGTACGGCCATGTTGTTCTACCATAGTATTTCCCTTTTTGAACACACTTCTCACATCCATTTAGTGAATTATGGCCAACTACAGATTTCACAAATGACCTTGCTGGTGCATCAGCAATTACACAACTGACACAAAACTTATAGTGCTTGTTCGTTATATTTATTCCATTTCTTTCAAGGAACACACATTCTTTTACAAATGGCTGAAGAAATTCTGTAGCATCTGAAGGCTTTAATGCACCATAATATACTGCAACTACAAAAGGACACCTGTCAACAGCCTGGTCAAGTATACCCAACAAAACCCAGAATGATTTATTTGAACTGGAAAATAATGGTAGTCCATCAACATTAACAGAAATTGTCACCATATTTTCTGAACTATAGTCCCTGTAAATGTTTCTTAGCAATGGATAGTGACAAGGTTTTAATCCAGTTAGGGCTCTTTTCACTAGATTTTTTTCTACACCAAAGTATTTGAAAAGGCCTGAGGTATGTATATCCACTACTGAGCACCTTGGAGTGTGAAGCAAAGAGCGTGAATCAAGGGGCAGACCTGACATATGTGGTTTTAAAATGTGCAACAAAGCTGTTGCTGCATTATGTGGTATGTTATAACTGTACATCCAATCAACTAATTTTTGTTCAACAGGAACAATGTTAGCACTAAGTTCAGAATTTTCAATTTCTTCAACTGAAGAATCATCATCAGTACTACTTATACTACTAATACTGCTGCATATGTAATCATTATTATTTGTAGAAATACCTGCATTGTTTGAATCAGCACCATGATTGTTAGTGTGTGTGTTTACAGTAACATTTACATAATTGTGCTGAATTTCATTACATAATTCTTGACAAATTTCTTTTGAACGAACTGCCACTTTTCGCAAATTAGTTCTCTTTGAACTTCCACAGTAGACATTTTTCTGATGTCTTTTTCTATTTAGCCGACTGTCTTCTGCTGTCTCGACCTCCATCCCTGTCCTTTGCGAAACGGAACCAGTTCCGTAAAATGGTATTCACATCATCATCACAGATGTTGCTAGTGGATTTATTTCTTCTAACAGCAGCTAAAATGAAAATAAATATTAAGAATTTAACAAACTTTTTTATTCTAACATTACAAATACAATTCTGCACTATGATAGGTTTAATGCTCAATCAGTACATGTAATGAAATAAAACTAACAATTAATTTTGTCAACAACTACAGTACGGAAATACAAATAATTTTAATCTCAAATAATGCACATAATTTTGAAATAAGTTAGTCTATAATAGAAATGTTAAAAATATTTACTGGCAACACAGAACATGCATTATATATATATATATATATATATATATATATATATATATATATTACAATTACTGGCAGGGTTAACCAGAACTTTTGCATTGTGGGAATAATGCTGGATGATGCCACCGTTGGCATGTGGGTTTTCTCTGAATCTACACATTTCCCTCACCCTTATATCCTGGTGCTGCTCTACTGACCTGCTTGTTCGCCCTCATCGGCTTTGAAAACTTGCATGCTAAAATCAATGCTAATATTCTCATTCACATGTTAACGATCCCAATTTCAGAATGAAAATATTTTCTCATTACATTTCATACAATAAGAAATTAATAAATAAATTTTGAGTCATAATATACAACTCTACATTATTTACTTTTTGTATTTCACCTGCTACACTTTGTCTCGATTTTCTGTTTTGGTAATCAAATGATAGAATATGTAGTGATTTTATGTCCTATACTTAAAATGTACTTAATATATATACACATACACACACATGTGTGTGTATGTTTTGTATTATCACTCTTACTCGTACTTGTTTTCACTAAAATGAATTCTACGAAAATAATTCATTAACACACACATTTCATGATAATACAGCTGTTAATTTGTTCCAGTTATTTCGTATTAAAACTTTAAAGCAATACTAATAGAATCACTCAGTTGAATTTGGATGTATGAAATGGTAATAGATTTTTTTTTTAAACAAACAAAAGGTAACCACTCTAAGACAGTTCTACAGTAAAATCATTACTTAAAATGCCAAACATATACCTTTGTTACAGTATAAACTGACAATTCTGTAGAATTAAACATAGTAAGATAGGGTACTTTCGTATTAACGCCACCACAGCCCTTGATTAAGATTCTGTGGCTGCCATGATAGGTTTTGTTTACATTCATTTACTGCAAACGTTTACAGTAGATGCGGTGGCGGCCATGTTGGTTCTTATTTACGTTCATATTTCTGGTTTTTTGGTTAAATATTTAACTCCAGAAATTATAAAATTGTATTTTGTTCTGTTTTTGGCAAAACCCACTTCAATATTAACGTTTTTTAACCCAGATAAGACTGAGATAATTTTTTCTCTTTTAAAACATTTTTTCCTTCAAAATGGGATCAATACACTACAAAAATGATGTTCATACTATATAACAATTTTTTTCCGAACACAAAGCCACAAAAACTGCAGTACTATATTTAGGACGCCAGTCCAATCAATACACAAAATGTCCTATATATAGGACACCAGTCCAATCAATGTCAATTATTTATTTTACTATCAATATTATTTACTTATACTAATATGACAAAACTATTTATTTTACTGTGTGAAAATCTTTGAAACATTTCACATGAACGCCAACATCACATTTGAAACATCTTGTTGTTGTTTTCGCATGACACATTCTGCAGCGAGTTTGCTTATCTTGTGGTACAATCCAGTGGTCCTTTCTATCAAATCTTGAATCTTGATGCTCATTCTTTGATGGTCTGCCCTTTGACTTCCGTGGAGTGGCATTTTGTTCGAGAACTGAAATGGCCAGTCTTCTACGGAATGATAAGTGGTCCAGTTCGCCGTAGCTTTGTCTATGAAGTTGCCAGGCATTTTGTTCAGCAACATCGATGCAATGAGCTATCAAACTGAAATACCACTTTTTGCCACGAATTGAAGTTCTGTACAAGCTAATGTTCTGATCGGCTCTGTCGACACCGCCCATGTATTGGTTGTAAACATGAATGTTGTGTGGTTGGGTGATACGGATCCTCTTTTTTTGCTTTTGAGAATACCTGCTAACATGGTGTACTGGAGATGCTGGAACACTGTTTGAAGCAACAGTCACAACCCTGTTATCGTTCCACTTGGTCAAGACGATATTGTTAGTTTTCTCTACTTTTGTTTCACTTGTTCCTCGAGCAGTTTTCTTGAGTGCTTCAGAACGTGTCAAAGGACAGCCCCCTACTCTATTTTCTCTTATGGTGCCCGTTCCTTTTATGTTCCTTTCACGAAGTTTGGCAAGTAATGGCAAGGAAGTGAAGAAATTGTCAGTGAACACGTGGTATTTGAAAGGACCAATGTTTGATAGTACATCGACATACTGCAGGACAACACTAGCACCTAAACCCAAGTCTTTATATTCTGGAACTGCGACAGTGTTAGCACCTTGGTATGGGTCTGTCCAAACAATGTAGCCACTGCTAGTCGCACCTGTCCACAACTTATATCCATAGCGAATGGGCTTTCCTTTTATGAACTGCTTGCATCCATGTTTTCCAAAATATGGCACCATGGTCTCATCAATACTGTGGTTTTCACAATGAGGGGTATGAAGAAGTAAACGTTTATTGAGTTCTGTAAACAATGGACGAACTTTAGCAAATTTATCACTTTTGTCAAGATTGTCATTGTTGCAGACATGTATGTTCCCCATAATAAATTTGAACCTATCTCTTGAAATAGCATTTGATACCAATGGATTGTGAGTGTCCGGACTACATTCCCAGAACATATTCTTTCGTGGAAGATCTACATAACCACTCAGCAATAAAACAGCAATAAAACATCTCATTTCAGTTTCAGTTATGTCACCCGACTGATTTTTCTTTGCTGCGTACTGGTTAGTATACGTTGTCATCAATGAAACAACTTCATCATCAAAAAAAAGATAAAACAATTGTTCAGGTGTAAGAGAGTTTTTAGCCATCTGCAACAATGGCCATTCTGAATCATCTTGTACAATATCGCCTTCTGACCAGTGATAACTTTTCTTCTGCTTCGAAGGGTTTTTGGAAACACTGTGTGAAATTTGTTTACCTGATACCTCAACATTCGAACATAACTGACTACCAGGGAGATTATCCAGTAATGGATTTTCCTCTCCACCGGAATCTTCGTCTGTTACTGGATCACATGCAGTTGCAGGCGGAAGAGCAGTGATTTCAATTTCTCCAGTTTCTTCATCCGTATCAGATGCTGCTAGCATTTCCAGTGCTTCATTTAGTGAGAATCCTCTGAAACAAAAATAAACAAAAAAAAAGACTTTATATGAAACCAATGTTTTACCAAAAATAATTAACATGTTTAGAAAAGTTGCATACAAGAAAGCGAATTTGATGATTCATAGTTATGAAGTGTGTACGGTATATATATCTATACATACAATATACAGATTTATTCAGCAAGACACATATAAATAATTTTTTTATATATAATTAGTAACTGTGTATGATTTTATATGTTTGTATTTTTTTGTAACCTATACATAAATTATATATTTATAAATAGTTATTTACATACATAGTTATGTGTTGCACAGATACATACGGTCATTTTGTTCATTGAAGTAAACGAAGTAATACCATTTTGAAATGTGACAATACATACCTTTCAAATGTTATGAATGGATCTTCAGCCATCGTTGATTCTTTCTAACAATCTTCTAAAATAAATAAATAATCACAGAAAACAAGATAAAGTAAAATTTTGCTCCCATTGATAGCTAAAAGCAGCACTACAGAAAAGAGCAGCACACTTCTGTGTGTACTTCTGAAACACTGTAAATGCCAGTGCTGCCATCTGTGAACATTTGTAGACACTCCACAAAAAAGTTACACGGGGTGAATTCACAAATAAAAAAGAACTGAAAGATGGAAAATAGTTTGGTTCTTATTTTATATAGATATAAAAATGCCAGACACTTGCTTTCTTATAAAAATAAACAACATTGTTGTGCCATGTAATATTACCCTGATGGACTGGCGTCCTATATTTAGTACACTGAAGTAAAAGTTTCCATAAATTTGATAAGAAATATTTTTTTAGTGTAATAATAAATACATAATATAAATTGATACATACTTCACTTATTCTGAGAACCACATAAAATTCCAAACGGATACAGAGAAACTATAACGTCATTCGCATTGTCAAATGTAAAATTTTCCAACTAAATTATCATTGATGATATCATTCACCTTCAAATATACGTGTATTGGATATTGCTAGGCAAATTAATTAATGCAACAACCAGAAACATTAAGGATGACAGAGAATTTATTTCAACACCAAAATAATAAACAGAACAAAAAGGAAAAATATATCAATAACTTAAGTACACGTGTTCTACACAAAGGACGCCAGTCTTATCTGGGTTTTAAAGCACTGCAAACTCTTACAGTAGATGTGGTGGCGGCCATGTTGGTTTTTATTTACGTTCACATTACCTTTTTGGTCAAATATTTGGCTCCTAAAAATATAAAATTGTATCTTGTTCTGTTTTTGGCAAATCCCAAATACACATTTTCATAGCATTCAAAAATTGCATTATAAATCAGCAATATAGTGACTGACCAAACCCAACGTAACCCTTTGTCTCGGAACATAGGTCTGTTTGTAACGTTTAAAATTTAATGTTAAATCAAAACCCCGTTAACAGTCAAAAATTGAAAATAAAAAATTGAAGGGTTAGGTTAGGTCAGTCACAACATGCTTGTTTTCATTGGAAACTTCTGATTTAGCAGCTGCGGTGACGTTAATACGAAAGTACCTAAAATAGTATTCTATGCGTTTTGACTTACCAGGTATAATCTTCATCAGCTGCAGATTTTTTAATGCTATCTTCTGATTTTTTCCTGTCCAATTGTATTTCAATGCCAATCTATTTGTGAATAGTCTCTCTAGTATATGGCGCACAACATGATCAGCTTTTCTCCCTCCAACTGTAGCAAGTGTGGTTTCCTATGTATGGAAAACAGTACAATATGTTTTAGATGCCATTCTAGACTCAATATGAAACAGCACACTTACAAATACTACCACAATACATTTTATTTGCAGTACATATACTGAAAGCTGAAGTCTTATTCTCAATTAATTTGTGTATCCTTGTGATCTTTGTGCCAGAAAGTTACAGCAACACAAAGGTACAGTAAGACAAGGTGAAATCAGTGCAAATCAACAGCAATAGTTATTTTAGAATGAATGTGGATTATTTAACTTATATACTGTTTACAAGACTTAATTTTATGACTACAGGAAGAATCAGATATTAATTTTTGTTTAAGCTTCGCAAAACTATTCATCACAAATAAAATCCAATCCCAAAATGCTGTGACTCCACCCTACAGCTCAAGTGGTCAAATTCTCTGTCAATTGCTGGGTACTAATCAGCAACCTATAGTTACGCTCAACCTATTGCTACAAGTAAGAAGACTATATTATACACTCTGCTTCCTAGAAAAATAATATACACTTTTCGAAACTTTGGTATAAGACAGTAATTTTGGCCACCATCACGTCACTTGTCGTAACATATATTTATATTACAGCATAGGCAAGTCATTATGGTTATCACTACAAACTAAAAAAATTGGATTAGCTTACCATACATATCTTATTTTCTGGGATTGATATCCATTCTTCCACTTTGTTGAGTTGTTCTTCAGTCTCGCATGGAAGAGTCAACTCTTCTGGTAAAATATTTATGTTCTGTACAGTGTCTGGTAAAGTCTGCTTTAATAATTCTGATACAGATTGCTGAATAACATCCAAACGCTTCTCAATTTTGGCCAAATGTCTAGCGATCACTTGTAAACCTGTAATTATTTGAAACATTGATTACATAAAGCATGAAACTGCTTCAGAATAGGTAGCAAAAATAAAAAAAATAGGTTTACCAATAACTCATTAAAGTGACAGTAGGTACTTATCATGTTTAGATAAATAATAAATTATTTTATGGGTTTTAATACTAACCAACTTGCTCTCTGGTGGAATCTTCTGACACAGTAACATCTTGAGTATTAACAGTATTTCCATTTTCCACAGAACAAAGAATTGAGGAAGACGATTCTGGGGGAACATAACAAACCATTAATATTCTATAATTTCTTAAAATATTCTAGGTTCTTTGGAATTAACGCCACTGGAGCTGCTAAACCAGAAGTTTCCAATGTAAACAAGCATGTTGTGACTAACCTAACCTAACATAACCCTTAGATTTTTTTTAATTTCAATTTTTGACTGTTAACGGGCTTTTGATTTAACATTAAATATTTGAACATTTCAAACAGATCTGTGTTCCGATACAAATGGTTAGGTTGGGTTTGGTCAGTCACTAATTTGCTGATTTATGGTGAAATTTTTGAATGCTACGAAAATGTGTATTTGGGATTTGCCAAAAACAGAACAAGATACAATTTTATATTTGCAGGAGCGAAATATTTTACCATAAAACCAGAAATGTGAAGGTAAACAATAACCAACATGGCCGCCGCCGCATGTGCCGCCGCATCTACTGTAAGCAACGGCTCCGGTGGCGTTAATCCCAAAGTACCATATTCTGGCTTCATACCTTCAAAGGTGGTGTTAGAGAAGAACATACTAAACATATTATGAATATCCAAAATAAAAAATGGACTGAACATAACTATTGCAAAATAAGGCAAAGGAACTGGTGCTTTGCACTGTTCCAGTATTTGGTACGCAGAAATAAAAAAATTGATTGTTTTATATATTTGGGATATTGATTATATCTATGGTGCAGATTTCCAATGTATTGAGCAATGCTTTGTGCATGATAATAAACATTGCAATCAACATGATTACATATTTTGCTCTCAATAAACTATTTTCTGCCCTTACTTGTTTAGGCAAACCATCAACCCCTGCCATTATCCGTAATTTTTTTTAGCACAGTACATTAAAAACAATTTTTTTATTCTCCTCTATTGAGACAAAATGCTCAGATTCTTCCTAACATCTTAACTGCAGTAGGTAGGCCTACACTCACCTGAATTAATAACACTTCTGCGAGAAGGACGAGAGTCTCTAGTGAACACAGAATCTGCTGAGTTGGACGGTGTGTTCACAGACCTTTGACACTCAGCCACTGGCACTTCAGCCACTTCCACATCTGGTGGAGATGTATACTTCTTGTGGGCTAGCTGGTTATTTGTGTCATATTCATCACTACTACTTTCGTCACTGCTGTATAAAATTCTTCTGTTTGGCCTTTTCTTCCTTTTCTGTGAGGATTCATTCTCATATTCAGTTGCAATGTCAGATTCAAATTCTGCATCTTTCAATTTTTCTCTGGCCTTTAATATGTCATCTGAAAATAAAACACTCATTTGTAAAACAGTTTTGTTTGTCACATAATTTTAACACTTTCACTGAAGATAATTTAAATATATATAGCCTACACACATACATACATACATACATACACACACTGGTTGCCGTCTTTATTACGAATACACCTTTACTTATTAGGTATGCAGTTCAGTTATAAGTCTACTAATTTACTGTTCTAACTAAAAAAAGTTTAAGGCTTACATACAATACTGCAAGGAAGGAACATAATAAAGTTTATAATTATATATTTTGAAATTATATAAATATTTTGGGCACTATCTACAAAGTTAAGTTTGGTTACATGTTGAATAATTAAGTCAGTAAAGGTTTCTACAATTATTTCTAAACACAAGCTAAGACTAACTTTGTGCAATTTTTTTTTACATTCAGTAGCCTATCTCTGATTTTCATAACCCTCACTATTACTAACAGTTTAGGAGAATTCAAGTTCACTTCAATGACATATACCTACATGATTGTGATTAAGTCATCAATATACAACTGAAGTATGCAATGGTGTAGGCACGGGGGGAAGGGGGCACGGGTAACATGTCCCCACCCCCAGAGACACAAAAGGTTGCCCTAAAACTTATTCGCCTGGAGCCTGCTTATACAATAACCGTTTCAAAACCTCTGCAAAACTACAAAAAATGGCCTTAAATAGCACCATTTAGCAAATAAATATCAAAATTTTTCCGGGGGAGCACCCCCAGACCCTTCGCTCTTAAAGTGAAGATGAATGAATTTGGAGGATGAGTACCTAGTTGACCACCTCCTAATTAAAATCCTGGCTACGCCACTGGAAGTATGTGTACGTATATACACTCGTGAATGTGTAAAAATATTACATAGGTAAACTGCACATACCCACCCTTTTACACAGCTAATAAATATGGGAATTATTCATGTCTATGTGATGTGCATGTCACACACTTATTAAAAAAAATTGTGGAGAATTCCTATGGTATGCGATATGTTTAACACCTCAGCCTTTACTTTAACTTAAACAGTTAAACTTAAAACAATTTTGTACTCATTTAACAACTCATGTTCAAATCTTGCGATTTACAAGAATATATCTATGTCTAAAGCCCAGCATAATTAATAATACAAAAAATAATAAACATGATATAAATGCAAAAATTACAAAGTAGAAGACAGCTTTAAGTAGGAACTTAAGTATATTTATATAAAATATTACCAGTAATGTAGAATTTTCTCTTCAAAGCACAAATTCTCCATTTTTCACAAGGACGCTGTCCGTCACTGAGACATTTATTGTACTCTTGAGAATGTTTAAAAGGTGGCCAAAAACACTCTTTCTTTCTTGGTGTTAGCCATTTAGAGTGGATAATTCCAACCCCTCCTCCACTATCAGTGTCAAACTCCACTACTTGATACATGAAGGATAAATAAAACTGCCTGATTTCACCAAGATAATTTAGCCTGCATGAAAACAAAAACTGTAAGTTACATGAAATCAATTTTCCGCTAACATTAACATATAACTACTTAATCCAATGTTGCTATTGTAATTTTTCTGATAAAAGTTTTTGTTAAGATACCTACGGTACCTACATATGTTTCAAACAAAAAAAAAAGATTTGGTTTTCATGTAATGTAGTCCATCACAAATGAAATAATTTGTTAAAAAAAAATTTACTTGTGGGTCAAATACTATTTAAGCTTGACACCTTCTGTGAAGTAGCAACCGAACAAAGCATACCCAATGCGAACTCTTACAGTAGATGTGACGGCGGCCAGGTTGGTTCTTGTTTAAGTTCACATTTCCTGTTTTTGATAAAATATTTCGCTCCTGAAAACATAAAATTGTATCTTGATCTGTTTTTGGCAAATTCCAAGTACGCATTTTGGTAGTACTCAAAAATGGCATCATAACAACAGGACAGCAAAGCATAATATAGTACGTAATTGACCAAACCCAACCTAACCCTTGCCTCGGAACATAGGTCTGTTTGGAACGTTTAAAATTTAATGTTAAATCAAAACCCCGTTAACAGTCAAAAATAGGAATTTAAAAAAAATTGAAGGGTTAATGTTAAATCAAAACCCCGTTAACAGTCAAAAATTGAAATTTAAAAAATCGAAGGGTTAGGTTAGGTCAGTCACAACAAGCTTGTTTTTATTGGAAACTTCTGATTTAGCAGCTGCGGTGGCGTTAATACGAAAGTACCCGTTTATGTATCACGTTAATAATATGTTCGTGTTGGCTACCTACACACTGACTAATTGTCATTCAATAAGATATATCATTGTGACAGTTTCACATAATGTTATGTGAATATTCACATAGGCTATGTAAGAAAAACATCCGTTCATGTAACATGTTACGAAAACATTATCTAACCCAATAGCTTTTGCATGATACGTTATACATGACTCTGTAACAAGTAACTGAGTACTCTCATCAGAATAGACAAAGTAACATATTTGCTATGTGCATACATTTGCATAACATCTTTGTTGTATTATATTTGGTTCTTGTGGTTATTTCTTTGATAGTTTATCTAATTGTACAGTGGAGCACATTTTTTAACAACGAATCTCTATTTTGAAATTAATAAGGGCATGCCGAGTGTTTTTATGTGACCACCAGCAAAAACTGTGTCTTAAACACTTGGTTAGAATTTTCAAGCAAAATAATTTAAATTCTCGCTATTTAATAACACATACCCTGCGATAGGCATGCAAAATATATCGGTATCTATAGGGTAGATTTCGTTCAACTTCAGCCACGTCTTCAGGTTATGGTAGGCTAACTAGTAAAACTCCCCTGGTTTCATAAAAGTTTATTAAAAACCGTAACTAAACCATACCAAACATTATTCTATATAACATGTCAAATCAATAATACAACTGCAAAATCATACCGTTGATTTTAAAGGTTTTAAAATGAAAAACTGAAACATTTTACGAAATCAGGTTTATGTGCTGTACCCCATTAAAAATATATTTTATAATTAAATCTTACCTTATAATGTATAAAGACAACAGAAATTCCTAATATATTGATAGCAAAATATATAATTTCTTCGTGTTAAATATTATAAACGAAAACGTGCGAGAAACCTGAAAGGCCGACCATAAAAACAGATACCATCATACTGGATACCATTACCAACCCTTATTTAATATATGATACCAACATGGCCAAAATAATAATGTAATTCAAGTTGTTCAGTTGCACAAGTAAAATAGCAATAATAAGGAAGACAAATACACATGCAATACACTGAAAACCGTTATGAGTTATTATTTAACAGTTTTAATGAAATTTATGACAAAAAATATTTTGTACTTGATTTCTATTTTAATAAAATTTATCCAAAAAATTTTTTTTATTAATGCAAAAGTAAAATCATAATCTGCATGAATAAACCAAAGAATAAACACGCGGTAATAAATTATGTCACGGTAGGTGCTATAAAAAAACACTACTGTCGGGCCAGCGGCGCACAACATAGTAGGGCCGACGGTGCTAATTCACTGCTGGGCCAGTAGCAAAACTTAAATGGAAAATAACAATCAGCGTCCCAACCGATAGCATTGTAGGGCCAACAGCTAAATTTAACTATAAAATAACCGTCGTAAGCCCAACGATAAAAAGGTAGGGCCAACAGAAAATTGTGGTTGGATATCCACCAAACCACACAGCCAACTGTTTGCCAACAGTGCCAACCATTTCCCAACATTGGCCCAACAAAGTGTGCTACTAGGGGTATAAGTTTTTTTTGTTGTTGTCTTTAATGGCCAGTCATTTTTTCTAAGTTTGATTTGTGTGCTTTTTTACTTGATACTTGCAATTTTCAATCATGTTTTCTGACATTATTTTTTTTTGTTTGTGTAGGATGCACCTGGTAAAGTCAAAGTAAATGTAAGTTCTTTGTTCTCATAATACTTTGTACTGTTTTGCATTTTCTGTACCTTCTGTGCTGTTTAATTGTTCGCCATATTTGTTTTAGTGTAGTCAAATTAATTTAACTCTCCAAATATTGTTTTTTTGTAATTGTATATTGTATTATTTTTCACAGATTTAAGAACCTATCGCTCAAAACATTTGTTATATAGTAACTGATATATATATATTTAACAGTTTAAAATGTTAGAGTTAAATTTGTGTGATAAAAACCAACATATATTAACTTATCCTACCTGATCAAATAATGTCTATCTGATTACATTTTTGGTATTGTTTATGTAATGTTTTGCTTAAATATTTACAAATGAAAAAATAACAGAATTTACATGTTTTGTCTTGTTAATGTTCCACCGCTTTTTAAAGTTTTCAGCATTTAGATTATTTACTCTGATTTCATTTAATAATGCAGATTAGGCCCCATCTGGGTAAGCAGTGTTTACCTTGTTAGTTAGTAAAATAGTAAGTGCTTGCAGTGAGTGTTCGGGACATAATGGGACTAACCTCAATTTAAAGGTGTACGCTATAAACCTCAACATGTTTGCATCTTTAGTTAGGGGCTCGGCCACTTCAATCAAGAATTTTTTTTTTTTTTAAATCTTTTGGGACACTGGCGACACATGCTTTCAAGCTTAGGAACTAAGATGGCCACCACTAGCAGACCAAAACCAGACACGACACTCTGCACACTACAGTATTGGTGGCTACTGCAAATAATGGCTGAGGAGAAAGGATTCAATCTGGATAAATTTGTGTGGGATGTATAGGACAGTTAAGAAGATGGATGTAAGACTGGATCCATTTTTGTCATTCTAAAATGTGTTAGAAGTGAGGTGCTCCCCCTACTAAGACTACAGATGAGAAGGAATTCTGACTGGATCTATTTTTGTTGGATTTCTAGGAGCAATGCAGAAGTGAATGTGTCCATTTGTGTCGATACTAAAATGTGCCAGTAGTGACTTGCTTCCCCTACTGGTCACATGAGAAATCGATTAAAACTGAGTCATGGTGGTGTCGAGCAAACCAATTTCATCCAACTAAGGAGAAATGCGAACTGGGTTCAGTTTGGTTTGAGTAAAAATTTTGGTTTATGATGACGAGAAACTTTGAAATTTAAAATATTAAATCGCGGTGGACGTCTGAATTGATAGTTTCGTCTTCTCTGTTTACTCCCATTACTTCGTCTACGAATTCAGTGGTCACTTCATTTGAAAGTTTTATTTATATTTAAAAAAAAAAATATTGAATTTTTACTACCATTAAAATTTTTGTCCCAAACCAATAACTATAAAAAACATTTTAATATTTAATTTACTCTAGATACATGGGTTTTTATCATCCTATTGATTTAATGTCAATATTTTTATTAACTGTATCAAAATCTGACTGTTTTTAAGAATATTTTCGATAGATTAAACAAAGTAATACATGAAAAGATATTTATACGTGAGTTATATATAACTTGCATGGTAACAGCACTCGAACATCATAATTTTTTTTCACATATAATTTTATTGTGTTGAACCATTATCACGCAAAACATAATTAGTCCAGTCATTTGGGAGTTTTACCTGGAAAATTTTCCAGGAGTTTTGAAAATTGGTATGCTTACAGATTTCGAAGTGCTCTTTTCGAATTTTCACTTTGACACCTCGTAACTTTGCCGCTCGCGCCGCCATTTTGGAAAAATGGCACCCAAAAACAGTTTTTTTTACAATATTTTCTTTCCAACTCATTTAGCAATAAAATAGCTATGTAATAAATTAAACTAGCGAAAATTTACTATAATTAATGTACTTACCTTTTTTTCTGTGAAACCAATGGTTTCAGCGTACGATTGCCGCAAAGTCTACTCTAACACGCATATTTCCGAAAAAAACTCATTTCCACACCACTAGGCATAATCCACGTAATGCACTTATTACAATTTTCAGTGCATCTCATTGGCTTCGTTATTATTGATGGGCCATTTTCCGCGGGTTAATCGTCTTCAGAACCGAGCGAAACGTCACCGATACAAATTTCCTCTACGTTATCCGCGATAGCGTTATCAGCTTCCGTAAAATCACCTTATTTATAGATTTTGTCATAGGTTCGCTCGAGAACAGTCTCCGTCTGTTTCTTTCTCTTCGTTGCTGTCTTGCAGTTGAACTTGCAAATTATCACAAGCGCCATTGAAATCCGTGCAAACAACAGAGCACTTTAGTCCAGCATTTCTGCATACACAGGCTCCTCGACATACTCTTTTACATTTGCAATAAATAAGTTTCGAAAAGGTTTCTGGAGCCGTGGGTTCCAGTGTAGTTACAGGTATTAGCTCATATCTGCTTTTTACCCATCCCCATCGCTCTGCACTTTGTTCAACTCCACACCACTGCTGGACCTGATGGTAGGTTCGGAACGAATGTTTTGTACTGCTGCTTCTGTCGGTGACAGAGATGCATTATTTAATTTATTTTTATATGCTTATTTTCCTGGTTTTAGAATGCATGTATTTAAACGCGTATATATAGCCATCAAAGGAATAAGAAGAACTACCTCACCAGAATTTCACTGGCATGTTGTGGATTAGGCCTCCTGGGGATACCACAAAAAATCCCCACTTAATCTACCTCATGGTGGGGTGGAAATGATTATTTTTCGCCAATACGCGTGTTGGAGTAGACTTTGCGGCAATAGATCGCTGAAAACATTCATTTCGCAGAAAAAAGTTAAGTACATAAATTTTGAAATTTTTCTCTAGTTCAATTTATTAAATAGCGGTTTTTATCGCTAAACGAATTGAAAAGGAAATATTGTCAAAAACTGTTTTTGGGCGCCATTTTTCCAAAATGGCGGCGCGAGCGGCAAAGTTACGAGGTGGCAAAGTGAAAATTCGAAAATAGCATGACGAAATATATTAGCATACCAATTTCACAAACTCCCGGAAAACTTTCTCGGTAAACCTCTTTTTGATCGCCATATGACTGGACTAAATATCGAGTCTACTTAAGTTGATTATAATTAACTTCGACGAAAACTTGGCTAGGCTAAAAATAAAAAATAAAAAATGAGTTTACAACAACCAGATTACAGAAATGTAATTTCCAAAAGTAGTTGCACTTTTCATTCCATGCGATAGGTACTGGTCCCTAAGTGCTCAACCACCACTGTTATCAAAATGTTCATAGATAAAACTGGCACCGCTATAAAAAAATAACACACCTACAGATGCGCACGTGTTTATAAGCTTTAATACTTTTCCATTAGCAGTCCTTTACCTAGAAGCGACGGCATTTTTTTTGGGGTAGTTGTACCATGGTGCGAACAGGTTGGTTGGGGGGAGGGAAAGAGGAAGAAGAAGCGTAGCGGCAGCGAGAGGCAAGAGAAAAAAAAGTAAAGCTATTTTTTTTTCCTCGTCGTTATTACGGAACATGCTCCGCAGATAAATGGGACATCATCTGGGGAAATGCAGGGTATATCGGACGGAAGTCTCACCCAGACAGCCGCCACAAGCCTGGCTGGTTGAAACACACACTCTCTCCCACTAGGGAAGACCACTCGGACAGCGGCCGGCATGATTCCGTATTCATGGCTTCATTCACGAAGGAGTAATTTCTCCAGAGACCCTGCTTTCTAATCAGCGGGATTAAACCAAGCCAGTCTTCACCGTGCGAGAAGCTGAAGCGACGGCACTGTCCCGTCCAGCTCGAAGCACTATCAATCATTAATATATCCTATTTATTTCTTTTTTTTTCGTCTAGAGCTGAAGCCAACTGATTAACTGGCCCACCTAGTAATGGTTGTAGTTGTATTTGTGTGGCGGGACTATCAATTCAAACTTATGTCGTTTAGTCCTCGGTTCGAACACAGTGAGAATAAAAACTAACCCCCACCACTAATGCCAAGGCAGATATTACGTCAGCCATAATGACGTAGTGATGGGCATCTTTGGATCCAACATTGTTGTCATCTGCTGGAGGCCACCATTTTGTCAGTCGTCTTGGCCGCCATCTAGTAATGCTGTATTTTTTGGCCAGAAAGACGAGAAATATCCCAAAACTCATAAAAAAATTACTTGTTTAAATAATTATTGATTCGATCAATTCGTGACTGCGGTTTGACACCAAGCAGTACAGAGTTAATTATTTATATTAATTATAGATTAAACAGTCTAAGGTTCAAATACATTAACAAATGACCATCAAATCACATGAAACAAAAAAAAACAGAGAAGTAGTTAGCACACATCAAGGGCCAGTCACTTATGCGTTAGTACCATGTGATCAATAAGCACTCAAGAACTTTTTTTTTAAATTTTTTCATTGCGTATAAAATAAACTTTCAATAAAGGTGAAGATAAAATTATGTACGTACGAATAGTCAAAGTATCTAAATTAAAGCTCGTTTACCACGACATTTTAAAAAAGTCCAAGGATATAGGAAGGCGCTGGCCGAACGAGGCACGTCTGCCAGCACCTGCAAATTGCATTAAACCCGCGCGCGAGAATTGCAAGCTAAAATAAGCGTCGGGTTTCAATCCAGCTGCTCTCTCGAAGGACGTGAAAACATATTTGAATTCATAACCCATTACATAAAACGTACTTGTTAGAATGGCTTCAAAGTACGAAAAACAGCCCGAGAAACTGCCAAAGTAACATTTTTGTAGTACATAAACCAGAGTCAAAAGCAGACAATATGCCACAAAAAAATACATCGCCACGAATAATAAGGAACATCCAATCTTCAAAGAGGCTAAGCTAATCAGAACCACGAGGTATAATTCGTCGAACATAATCAGCAGGTCATGTTCAATGTTAGGCGTATAGAAAATAAGTTTTCAAACCAAGAGGCTCTGTCGTGTACGAAATCATGCGCATAGGCCAAGCGTCTCAGAACAAAGAATTATGTTTCGACGATACTCTACAATCATTATAAACAAGCCATGTCAAATGTCAGGCATTTGGACCAGGCATCTCCAAGCCACGAGGTTAATCATAGCCTGGCTACAGTCTTGTCAATGCACATTAATAAAGGGATACATACGTATTTAAAAAAGGAAGCACATTAAAAAAGAACGCATGGAAGGACATTTAAAAAGGAAGCACATTTTTATGCCCAAACAAAAAAAAAAAGGGAAGCAGATTTGGAAGCAGAAACAAACTAAAAGGAAGCACATTTGGAAAGACTTTCAAAAAAAGGACATTAGGAAGCACATTCGACAAGAACGAAGCACATTAAATAAAGCAGATTTAGAAGCACATTAAAAAAATGAAGCATTTTTGGAAGCACATTCGAATAAAAGGAAGCACATTTGCAAGTACATTCAAAAAATGTAATCTCTATTTAGAGAAGTAAAAATTAGTTACAAATCAGTTTCCGAAAAATAAAACAATTATTTTGGAAATACCATACATAATTTATTTTCCGAATTGTATACAAATGCAGGTAAAACAAATAATTATTGTATTTAGCCAGCTTTCCTCGGTTCTTTTGAGTATGAAGGCTACTTCATTGGTGTGCGAATAGTTTCATGCCCTAAACGATGCCCACAGTAGTTTAACGCAAGCGACCAAAATGTTAGGATCTTTCCATAACTCATAATAAATCTATTCTGATATCGTCATCTTCCTGAAATGTGTGTTATTAACATTTTAAGATGGCTATCGTCCCAGTAATTATCGTAGGCTTCATTAGAATAATTTATTTTACCACGTCGTTTCCATAATTTTGGTCTCAGGGCTTCATCGCATTTTCCGATCTTGACCGCTTTAGGTGCTTCATCAGAGTGTTTGGTCTTGTCACCAGCTTCAGAGTCACGGTCACCATCATCGTAGAAGTCAGCATCTTCACCTGGATTAATGTAAGAATATGAAATCGTTGAATTGAAACTTCATCATCTACAACCTCATTTTGTAAGTGTCCATCATTTGTCCCAAGTATAGAAGATCTAAATTAAATATATTCTCGCTATTAATGGTAATGATACTTTCATCAGTCTTCCTTAAATCTTCAACTTACTTCAATTTAAGTTCTTTGTCGAGAACTATCAACATAATTACGTTCAAGACAAGGAAAATTATATTACTATATTATATAAAGCCGATTCCTCACGATTGGCAAGCCAACAAGCCATCAAGCCATAGTCCCATAAGAAAGACAATGCGCTAGAAGTAACTATTTTATACAACTTATAATAATAAGTACTATGCTTAATTCCCTACTTCAAAAAGAGCGATAAATCTGCTACGCGAAAGAAATTTTCTACTTGTGTAAAAATGTTGATGCTTGGGTTGCTAGTGTAGTCATATAAGGTATTGAATTGTTTTAGAATTATTTTGTGAGGATCATTTTTACTAATTTACTTATAAACTACAAATTATGAAATATAATGATTTTTGTTTTCATTTATTAATTGCGTCGTAATGTTATTTGTAAATATTTTACATAGGCTATATATATATAAATATAATATAAAATTTTAATGATTAACTTTTCATTAATTTACACTATTATAATGGCATAAGTTTTATAAAAAAATTTAAATAACTGAATTTGTAATTTGTTTAGATAATGTAATAAATGTAAATGTACTAAATTGATTTTGCAGTAAAGAATGTTCAATATTAAATAAAATAAAATTATTTAATTTGTATTTGGTTTCCATAATTATCTCAATCTATCCGTTATAGTACCTATATGCTCTCTCATATAACTTATGAATGCTATGATGAGTAATGGATACAAAACGATTTTAAACATGCTGCTTTTATGCTGTTGTAACGGTTGTTATATGGGAAACATAATTACAGTCAGTAAGGTTAATCGAAGTGACGGCTCATCATAACTTAGCGAAATGTGTTACGGTCAGGAATGAAGCACTTGTTGGTGAAGCGGTGAGGGGGAGTAATATTGAGTACGCCGATCCTCACTGTCAAGCAAGCTTAAATGAAGCGATGTTACAGTGCTGAATGTATCGTAATGCTGCTGACAAAACACTCCTTATAAGTTCAGCCCACTGGAAACACGGAGAATAAAGTTGGACTCACAATAATCCGTATGATCCGTCCGTCACCCATCCGTCCGTCAAACACGCGACCAGCAGCCAATCAGATTTCCCGGAAATTCCATCCTTCCGTCCATCAAAACCTTACCCAGCTTTAACTTTCGACGGACGTAAGGATGAAATAACCTCCGAAATCTTAGCACGAGACCATTTCTGGCAACCTATACTATCTTAAAAGGTTTTAAAGCATACTTATATATATCGCTGTTTCCATTAAAATTTATGAACTTATATTTAAACATTTATTAAGCTGAATATATTTTAATAAATATCTTAACGGAAATATATAATTTAATAATTTATTAAGTTCTTAACTTTCATGATCGTAAATGTAATATAGGTATCCGTACTATATACATTTTTACCAGTATTTTTAAGATTTATAGTATGTTGGCAGCATTAAAATGGAAACGTATTTGATGGCCGTGTGGATCAATGTGAATCGCTCAGCTCGATGATGGACGGACGGGTTCCGGACGGACGGGTTACGGACGGACGGGTGACGGACGGACGAGACGGATCATTGTGAGTCCAGGTAACACACTCCACACGTCTGCAACTGCACGTTTGATAAATATTATGACATTTAGTATGTTATTGTGCACTTTATGTTTAGTTTTATCGTTTAAGTGAAAGATTGTACTTTTTTTAAAGTAGATAATTAAAGTATGAATTATTTTTAATACGCGTGTGGCAGCCCTATTACCTTTCCTAACAAAGAAAATTTCTTGAACTTATTGACAATGCTTGGAAGCATACAGGTCTGAAACCAGTAATTCTGCATTAAAAATTTCTATCCTACATGTTTGTGTAAATTCATAGTAGCAGGAGTGTTACTTTGATGTTAGTTCAAATATTGCCGTTTATTATAGCTTTATGTTAAAAAAAACGACATATTTGACCATTTTAATTTAATTTTTTTCCGAATGACATAACACAATACCTTTTATATTCATTCAATTTGTCTGTGAATATTCTTAAATATAATCAGTTTTTAACTATAACATTATTGGATTTAAAGAAGATAGTCGTCGTTTAAACGGGAGGATTCAGCGCAAACACTTAGAAACATTTTATTATAATATTTTACCAATTATTTTAATCATTAGATATTTACATGTTAAATGCAGAATAACCTGTTTCAGTTATGTGGAACATTAACAATCTAAAAGAACACAAATGTAAAAGTGCAAACTTATAGCTCATATAGCAAATTTAAGCTTAAGTTTGTGGAAATTTTCTAAACGGTAGAAAGGAAGCGATTGTCATAACCTTGCATAAGGGGGTTATCTCTGCGTTTGTAAATTTTATACCAGTCTCGATGTTAAGAAATATCTCAATTATTTTTTAGAATAATAGGTTTTTCAATAAATAAATGTCCTTTATAGATGAAAACAAAATAGTGTCTGTAAATCAATGTTAGTTTAGAAAAGGTTTAAGTACAATGTCGCACTAACCAAAGTAAAAACCTTTGTGCAAAAAGCCATAAAACACGGTAAAAGATTTGTTGGTGTAATGTTGGACTTTACTACGGCTTTGATACAGTTACAAAATACTCCTAGACAAATTGGATAATGTATGAATCAGAGTTTTGCCAAGTACTTGGCTTAAAAGTTATTTAGAGGTTAGGACTTAGAGATTAAAAGTAAATAATAAATAAGAATAATCCGTAAGGTTAATTATAGGGGTCTCACAGGGCACTATACTGGGGCCCATTTTGTTTATTATATATTATATGAATGATTTATGTAACTTCGACATAGTTTCTTGTGCCGGTGATACTGTAATTTTATTTTGTTCTGAAAATTAGCCTTATGTATTTGAAATGTTACCGGTGCCGGTAACTTTCTTCATTGTTTAGTTACTTCTTTTTAATTAATCTGTTTAATTAGACAATATGCATTTTTATTGGTTTTGGCAATTTTTGTTGAAGTAATTTCGTTAGGATGCTAAAATGAAACTGAATTCGTTTGCTAAACGGACGCCAAGTGTTGAGTGGGTATTGGGTGTTCCGAGCAATCCCGAGGACGGTCGAAGGTGCACGACGATGACGTGGCGGAGTGACGCGCAGAGCTGTGGCGCGCGAGCCTGGGAGACGGGACTTGCGAGCCGGCGACGACGAGAGCAACATGGGCCGGCGAGAGCTGGCGACCGCGTGGACGACCAGCTGGGGCCCAGTCAACGCATATAAAGTAAGGAGTCGATGCACAAACACCTTGTTGCCAGAACAGGAGAAGGGTGGGCCCGTGTGTTACTAGCTTTTGAACTGGACGTACTTTCTTTTGGATGTTTTTACGAGAGGTGCAACATTACCCACTTAGGCCGTGATTGCTCGAAACAGACAGCAAACGAGTTCATGCATAATATCGTAAAAGTGTGCGCACAGGAACTATACAGACTCAAGGACCTTTCATTTAATATTATGTTTGGCCAATCAAGTGAATTAAATGTAAAATGTAAATATAGAGTTATAGTTAAATGTTCTTAGGAGTTAGTTTGAATCATGCTACTCAGAATAAAATAATTTGAATCCTGCTCTTACATTGTTTGTTTTAAAGCATCTCACACTTGCAGAATAAAAAGGGGAACTATATTTTGTAATGTCGCGTGCGGTGGGATCGTGCCACCCGCGCAAAATTTGACCCTCCTTGGGGGCAGAGTGTGAGGACACATTGTTGACCGCGGTGTTGCTGGAGTAAAGCAACAGGGCGGTAACAGAAACAATTATAATTTACTTAAAATAATTAAAGACATATTATATGATAGTTTTCTTTCTTTAATATAAATAAAACCAATTGTATTAATTTATTTACCAACATTTTTGGTCAACCTACAGAACATGATCATAAATGTAATGTATGTAATTAAATTAGCGTTAACACCGAAAACTATGGTAGCATAAAAAAGTACATGAGATACATTACGTAGGTATAGTGTTCGACTCTAATTTAAAATGGGGCAAACATGTTTCTTATCTTACAAATATTTATTTATTAGTTTCTCGAACTAAGATATAGATTATCTCTTGAAGGGAAAAAAAAATGGTTTACTTGGCTATTCTTCAGTCTGTTCAGCAGTATGTCATTCTGACCGGGGAGAAGGAGCAAAGTGTCAGTTAAAACACTAGTTAGAATTCTAAAAACTTATTCTGAGTCATTAAAAAAAATATGGTCCCATTGAAAGAACTTTAAAACATTTAAGAGTATTTTATATTAAAAGATTGTGTACTAGATCTTCAATAACAAATATCTATTGAAAGAAAAATCAGTAAAATTACGTAGCTCATAGTTTTCCAACAAGACAAAGACAGTACGTAAATATTTGTATTCCTTTGTTTCATAAAACAATTACTTCTTAAAAGTGTGGCTATTCTTCTTTAAAATAAACAATATAAATTAATTTCAAATAAAATAATATTTCAAACTTTTGCTTAATAATTAAAATAATGAAATATTTCGTTCCTTTTAATGTAACATAATTACTTATAATTTTCCTTTAAGCATTTTTAAAATTTATATATAAATATAGATTTTTTTATGTTATACTCTATCATGTCCATAAATTAATTGCTCTTTTTAACTTTAAACTACATATATAAAAACTAATATTCGATATTTAAAGTCATTTCTATTTATTTATTTGTCAATCATAAAAATTATTAAATGTTAACATTAGTCTAAATACCGCACGTCGATTAAAGTAACTAGATGCACTCAAACACATGCTTGCTTTTTTTGGTACTAAAATTTCCTTTTTAATTTAGTAAATTGTATTGAAAGCTTAATAAAAGAGGAAGTAAAAATTATGTGTTTTCTGAAGTTTTTTAATGTAGATTAATCGAGGCTTTAGTAATAAATAAGTATATTATTTTAAATAAATTAACCTGTGTACAATAAATAATATATAAATCACGTTATTATTACCTTTCACCTCCTGAGCTTGTTGTGTGTATCCAGAAAAACCATACATCCCAAGAGTCAGTTTGTTTTGCAACATACTGGTCACCTGGGCGCGAAAACGTTTGAAAGGGCCGCGTGAAAGGAGCGGTGATCACAAGAGAATGCGCCGCCCCTTCGCGGCAGCGACCTGCCCATCACGGCCGTACTGCGGGCAGTGTACTCACCCAGGGGAGTGACACACGCGCTGCCTATCACAAAGGCGACAAGCGAGTTGCCTACCTCACAGGGGGTTGACGCTCTCCGCTAGAGCTAACAGATGCGGATCAGACAGTGAGAATGGGTGTGTGCTGGTAAGGAGGGCTGTGGCTTATGGCGAGGGAGTGATGAAACTCAAAGCCCTGGCTGCCCAACGGAGAATCGCGTCAAGATAGCGAGGGCACAAACAACTCGCACACACAAGCGAACTACTGGTTGATTCGCGCTGCCTGCCTCAGCCTCAGCTAACTTCTCTACATCTCAGTTGAACGCCATGCTGCTCGTGTCAGACGGTGTTTATTTTTTCCTTCTGCGGTTAATGTACCCGCGTATAATAAGCACACTACGCTTCGACATAACAAACATTTATCCAGGTATTCAGAAGAAACTCATGGACATCCACCAACCAGAAAAAATGCTACGGTAAAAGAAGCACAAAAATCTTACCAACCGTCAACAACTTTATAATAGTAAACAAAACTGCATTAATCACTGGAAGCTCGTACAAAACTGATAAAAATATTTTATGTGGCTCCAATATACGCTCTTAAATGCTTCAATTAGAAGTGTTTTCTTACTGTTAAGAATAAACTATGTAAAAATATGTGGCATTAAATTAAATATTCATCCTTTATTTAAATACTTATATACAAAATAGTTACATACGTTTTATAATAATAAATGGTTTTTGGGGGGAAGTTTCAAAAATTCATTATTTATTTACTTATAATTTAAAAAAATGTTACGAAATATGTTCTTTCAAATCTACAACATTCAATTTTTAAAAGAAATAAACTATAAAATATAAATTCTGGTTTGATGTAAGTTTTTGGACATACGCCATTGCTAAGAACTTTTTCTGTTGAAGAAAAACTAATAAATAAAATAAATAAATAAAAATAAAAATACTCAAAAAAAAAGATACAAAAAACACACAAAATTAAGCAAAGAGTCGCACCTGTGTTTCCGTACCATGTGCGTCTCTGCCTGAGGACGGGAGCAGATAGCAGTTCCCGAAACGTCGCTTGTTTCTGTTTAGGTAAAACTATTGTATTTGTTTGTTTTTTCGTTTTGTCATGTTTTTTGTCTCGCTTCAACTGTTGTGCTGAATTATTTTGGGTTTTAATATTTTTGTGTTGTCATCATTTGTGGGGATTTTTTCGTTCTCTTAGTACATTTTTCTTTGTTTTTTCTTTGTTTGCTGACCATATTCCTGTTTCGGAATATTTTGTGGTGTTCATATCCTTGTTGACAACAGCAATTGTTTGCTTAATTTTGTGTGTTTTTTGTATCTTTTTTTTTTTTTGAGTATTTTTATTTTTATTTATTTATTTTATTTATTAGTTTTTCTTCAACAGAAAAAGTTCTTAGCAATGGCGTATGTCCAAAAACTTACATCAAGTCATGCACTCCCATTGCACAAATCTTTCAAAGATAACATAAATTCTGGTATGTGTGTTGATACTTATAAAAACGCCGAAAAAAGAAAAGATTAAAACATGTAAAAATATATACAAGAATATTTAACAGTAGCTAAAACAAGCTGGCCTTATAAGAGGGTACTCCTGGACGGATGTATTACTTTATTGAAAAAAATAGTAAAGAGAAATATACTTCTTTATTCGTAGTGAAAAATGACAATGAAAAGTAAGGCCATCAGAAAAAAAGAAACTAATTTGTGTGTGGTTAAATAAATTAATATACCAACACACCACTCGTATTAACCATTAAAACCCTACAGTTCATAATGTATCATGAGTGATACATGGAATAAAAAGCTTCGTTCATATTTATTGTGGCGTTTGTAAGTCGCACTGCATACTGTATCATCGGAGATACATACTGTTCATTCACGCAGTTGCATGTTTCCACGCTAGATGGCAGCATGTATTCCACATTGAAACGGAATAGTAGAGACTCCCGTTTTTGGATCAAAGTATGAAATCGCAGTTTCGCATGATGTGTTTGAAATAGTTAATAATAAATTTATGCTATAAAAATTATTTAATCATGGTAATATATTTAAGTTTTTTACTGTTACTTACATTTACGCCGACAACAACTACATATTTTACATAAACACTAAAATGTGTTTGTATCTCAGGTGATACAACATGCAGTTATTTCAGATGGCACTACTGCGGCTAATATAGGTGATTGCTGTTATTGTTTTGACTTGGTAGAATATTGTTGTAGCTGTTTGAGTGGAAAAAATTATGAATTGTTTTAGTAATTATTTTATAGTTTGCAAATAATATTAACTGTCGGATAAGTTTTGTGAAAAATAAGCAAATATGTCGATATATTATGTTGACAAAGGTAGTAAAAGGAAGATATCAAATGAAGAGTTTCAACAGCTTATCACACAGTTTCCTTCAGACAGTGAGGACGATTTTGAAGACAGCATTGACTTTGATGAAGTGAATATAGGTGGAAGAGTTGTAGAAACTTTGAAAAAAGGCCACGGTAATAATGCAATGTTTCAGAATTATAAAATCGTAATTTGTGTAAAGTGAATTTGCCTTCGACTTCGTCTTGTTCTTTCCATCATTTATCAGAAAGACCAGCTTCTGTTCCAACAACTCTGGCAGTGGGCACAACAGATTCTCTTACAGCAATGGTGAGTACTGATTTTCAAGATACTCTTGCAGTACTTGATGATGAAGTTTTGGACCTCAATTTGCCGGTTACATCCAATGCAGGACTTCCTAGTATGTTTAGCGACTTTAACCCAGAAAGTAGACCAAATCAGCCAGCATCAAGTGTGTCGACTGTAAAAAATGCAAGGCATTCTTCTAATGAGGCAAAAAGTAAAGGAAAAAAAAGGAAATCGTGTGAAAGTGATTCAAATAACTCGGTGTTACCCGGTTCGAGTCCAGACAACATAATTGATTACAAAATAATTGTGTGGAGACAAAAAGAATTGTCTTTATCTTTACAGCAAAAAGATTTTACTGGGACCAGCTCCCTTCCATCCAATGTTACTGATCTTGAGACGCCATACGAATTTTTCAAGTACTTTTTCACTGATGAGTTTATTGGAAAGATAGTTTCAGAAACAAATTTGTATAGTGCTACAAAAGATGTCAACCACCCAATAAACTTTTCAAAGGATGAAGTTTCTCGGTGGTTAGGCATTGTTATCCTAACTTCTGTCATCACATTACCTAACATTAGGATGTATTGAAATGACACAGTGGGAGTTCAGATTATAAAGGACACAATGACACAGAATGAATTTGAAAAAATTCGATCTAATCTTCACTTCAACAGCAATGCATCTCAAATCACTGATCGCCAATCAAAGGGTTATGACAGTTTACACAAAATAAGACCAAATGTTGATCACCTTGGAGAACGATTTCTGTCAGTTCCATTTGAGGAATGCTTGTCAGTAGATGAGCAAATATGTGCTACTAAGGCACGACATAACTTGAAGCAATATATGCCTGCCAAACCTCACAAGTGGGGCTACAATTTTTTTTCCTATGTGGTATGTCTGGTTATGGATATAAATTTGAAGTGTATACGGGGAACGAAAATGATGCTGCCAAAAGATTGCCGGAAGAGCCTGACCTTGGAGCTAGTAGTAATGTGGTTGTCCGCTTGTGTAGGGAGGTCCCACGTCATGTCAACCATAAAGTTTATTGTGACAATTAATTCACCTCCTTGCCACTTGTCACACACTTAGCCAAAGAAGGAATACAGAGTCTCGGTACCATCCGAAGAAACAGGGTGCCAAATTGCAAGTTGTCATCAGATGACCATATGAAGAAAGTTCCCAGAGGAACAACTGAGGAGTACGTTGGGAACATTGATGGTGTAGATGTGTCAAATGTAGGCTGGAAAGATAACAAAACTGTAGTTATTTTGTCCACATTTTCAGGATCCCAGCCTGTACATACTGTTGAAAGGTATGACCGAAAATTGAAAACAAATGTGAAAGTAAGTTGCCCTGACATCATTGTTCAGTATAACAAACATATGGGAGGGGTGGATCCACTCGACGGAATCTTGGGCCGATACAAAATCATCATGAGGTCAAAAAAGTGGTATTTTCGGTTGTTTTACCATTTGATGGACTTGTGTTTGATCAATGCATGGCTACTTTATCGCAGAGTATTGGCAAGCAGAGGAGAAGACACAGGGTACATGAAACTGGCAGAATTTCGCATCCAAACAGCAGTCACATTATGTAAAATTGGAAAAGTCACCATGCCACAGAGGAGAGGAAGGCCCAGCATTGCACAATGCTATGAAATGAAGAAAAAGAAAGGTCCAACTACTGTGATCCCACCTACAGATATTCGGCATGACCAATATGGACATCTGCCAGAGTGGACTCCCACAAGACAGCGATGCAAATTACCTACTTGCCACTCTCTAACTTTTGTAATTTGCACGAAATGTAATGTTCACATTTGCTTCTGCAAAGAAAGAAATTGCTTTCATAATTTTCATACAAACTAATGTATATACGGATTATTTGTTTCCACATTATTTGCCTGGTATTGCAATCATATTCATAAATTGCAGTGCTATTTGATTTTATATTTTGCGTAGTAACAACACTCACATGACATTTCACAAGTCTGTGGTATTGTTGGAAACAGATTGTTTGACTATTCTGTACTAGTTATTTGTAATATGAGTCTTGTGTATAGCATTGTAGCCTAATTAGTGTGATGTTTTATTGTAATTTGTTTGACCAAAGTACATATCGTTCAAACATTGCAGTCATATTCACAGTGTGATGGGATTTTATATTTTTTATATCTGTCAGTGACAACAATCATTTGACTTTTGAAAAATCAGTGATATTTTTGGAAACAGACCTACAACTACACTTTTATGTGTGTTTGTAATATGTATTTGTTGTATGCTGTACTTGTAGTATCTAAAATAGTATGATTTTCTATTAAAATACGTCTGACTGGTACATAGCCCTATTGTTTCTGCATTCACAGTCCAGGATTATTTCATTTTTTCACATTGTTATCTCTCAGTGACAACAATCATTTGACTGTACAATGAGTTGAGCATTGTGTGAAATAGGTTTTTAAATTTATTGCCAATATCTTATTGCTCTATGTAGGCTGTAAGTATCTGTATGCATTGTACCATAAGATTTTTGGCCTAATGTATCACTACTAGTGTTTATGCATACTGTATCATGTATGATACAAACAATTTTTTTATTAAAAAAAACTAAAGTTTTAACCAATATTGTTTTAAATATTTTTCTGATGATAAATAAACATAAATTTACTTTTGAATTTTTTTTCCATTGAATTTAAAATGTCATGCACTATAGGGTTTTAAAGATAACATATTTAAAGTTGTAATGAATGTATTTATGATTTATCTCTTCTGGGGTTCCACGAGTCACTGTGCGATAGCGCAACAGCGCGCTAGGAGAAGCGTTCATAAAACTGCCGCCAACCTCGCCAACTCCACTGAAGCCGTCAGCCCGGGTCAGCTGCTCAAACTGCCGCGCTTACCGCGACCCGCCAGCTGCGGCACTCGTGCGGTGGCTCGCAGTTCCTTCGCCTGGGAGAGAGTTAGATTCAATGGTGTTTACGACGAAAAATTTTTTATACATTGAATATTTAAAATGTCCTTCGTAAAGTCATAGATCATACATTTACTGATGTTCAACAAATAGCATTGGTGGTATTATTACAAATGTGTTCATTCCCAGACATGAATTCAAAACAATTTACGAACTAGATAATGCTCGGCATGCGTTGAAATGCCTCATTAAATTTTTTGTATTATTTTTAAGTAGGTTCCTTCCCTCTATATTTTTCTAGTTCTGTAATTATATTTTAATATTTTTCTTTATATATCTAAATATCTACATATATCACTTTAACCCTCTATTTAGATCTATATATGTATCTATATATCTCTCTTCCTATAAATCTATATCTATATAAACATATCTATATATCTTTCTGTGCAACTCCCATATCTTTTAAATGTCTCTCTATATGTCCAACTACCTATCTTTCTCTGTCCTCTATATCTGTTATCTCTACATAAATCTCATTCTCTATATGTCTCTCTGTCATTCTTTATATATCCATATCTTTGTCTCTCTATCTCTTTATCTCTTCCTATTTCTCCACCTCTCTATCTCTCTCTAACATTGATATTTCATTCAATTATTCTGTCTTTTGAGACATCTGGACCACCTATATCTATTTCAAACATTATGATTGTTTATTTAAAACGTTTTGGCACTAACTCATTGTACAGGGGTTAGTTTGTTTCTTAGAGTCCTTTGTAAAGACTATTTATTTGTGTGTTTAGACATTTATTTGTATTTTTTGTTCTTTCCTTTAAAGCCTATTTTGGTGTGTGCGCCACTTAGTGGCTAAGTACTGTTTAAAACTGCCTGCGCAGAAATGGATGGAACTATAAAATGATGTGAGGAGCACAAGTTTTAAAGTACCGAAACAGTGTGCATATGTGCGTATATTAATGGGGCTAGTGCGTGTGGTTTCCGGTATGTTGTGCATAAGCGCACGAGCTACGCACGCATGCGTGAAGAGTCGAGGTGGATTCACAAGCGTGAAACTCCGGGGGAGTTCCTACCACGACCTAGCGGCGATAACATCTCCATGGAGTGGGGTGCTCAATGGTGTAGACTACGAGGCTGCCACGACCGGAGAAGGGTCTTCAAACCATCTTCCCTGTACGAGTGTGGAGCACCACCATGCGAGAGCAGCAAATACTCAAGAAAAGTCGGCACCAACTCAGGCGCTAGTTTGTGCAAGATTCTGTAATATTTTTAATTTGGACTATGAAAGACTCTGTTTTGGACGCGTTTACATATTGAAAGACTGAGCTTGCGAGGCGAAGTCAAGTTTATTTCGTAAACAGGCCACGAAACTTTGAAGATATATTACCTATTTATTAATTAATAACTTTCAACCTCGCGCATTTTCGCAAACTTTAGTAATAATCAAACTCTGAGACAAGTGCATGTTAAGATATACCATCAGATTAAGCCACTGTCATTTTTTTGTTGGTTCGTCAGCTTGCCACAATGTAAGCCATCCTTAAGCGCAGCGATACTGCAAGACAGCTCAGCAAGCACGAACATTTTACCTGGCGTGTGAACTGCTTAGGGTAATCGCGCCTACAGACCAGCTGTTGTGTCACTGCGAGAGCCAGCTGGCGCGGCCAGATTATTGCTGTCAAATAAAGAACCTTATGATTTATTTACCCATCATTTCCGCGGGGTAAGTGAACTAACTGAACTGTGTACAAGTTTTTGAGGAACCGCTTACATTTTGAATTGGGCATTTGATAGCCACGGGGAAGACGCGGCACAATTCCGCGGGATACATTGTAAATATTTTTTTTTTGCATCCACTTGCCACCTTGGTACTACTTTACATTTTGGACGTACGCACAGAGACAGTAGTTTACATGGCACTGGTGAATTATTATTTTTTGCAAGCATTGGTATCTTCCAAATTTTGATAACCCATGGGGACTGAAATAAGAGGACTTTAGTAAATTAGAGTTCATTTTTTAAGCTAGTTCATCATATTTGTAAATACGTAGTTTCTTATTCATTTCTATGTGTTTCATAAATTTATCATGCTTAAATTTGTGATAGATTTTGCCACTAAGGTAAAAAGATCCAGAATAAAGCCAATTTCTTATTTATTTTTGAAATACTTGACTTATGCCCTCTGTGACCAATAGCCCGACCCGATGTTTTCTCGACATGTGGTTTTTCCTATTTTGTAGTATTTATTAATTAATTTTGGGTCGTACCCTCAGGTGGGTGTTACAATGCGTAAACAAAGAGTATATAATAGGGCATATACGAACTGGAGATGGGTGAGGAGCGAGTTTCCGACCGCCATATTGGATTATGAATCACAGCGGCCATATTCGATGACCTTTATCTTAACTTGAACTTTTACCTTGACATTGGACCTCAGCCATCATCTTGAATTACGCCATATTTAAATCGAATATTTCAATTCCCGAATGTTGCATTTTTCGTTATGGAAGCTTTTTTGACATAGAAGGTTCTATTCCTCGAAATTTCTCTTTTAATTCCGACATAAAATCCGTCATCTTGTATCTGACATCACAACCACTATTTTTCCATTCTGATGTCATGTCCGGTATCGTTTATCTTTTTTCTTCCACTAGAGACCACCATATTGAATATGTCACGACCGTCATTCTGTTTTTTTTCTGTTCTTATGGAGATCAACATATTGCATGCCGACATTTTTATTTCTGCTGTTTGTTCTTAGAGAGCTCCAGTATCGCTCTGTATCATACACGTAAAATCAATGTATCATCCTGTCAATGATGTTGTGTCATCGATATATTTAATTCAATTTTTTAAACACAATATACATCGGTAAGGCGAAGATTCAAACTATGACAGCTCGGATCTCTAGGTTGAAAAACATAAGTATTTGACCGCACGGCCATGAAGACTTTTACCAGACTGAGAATTAAAAATGTTATATAAAAATAAAACTCATGTTCAGATATTTTAGTTTCTTTAATTTGCTAAAGGAATGCCAACAACTTTATTTTCAATTATAGCAAACAGGAGCGCTATTTAACACCTATCGCCTGCTAGAGTACACCACTGCCATTTTGTTTACAGAAATCGATACAATTCTAGAACCGCATCATCTGCTATAGGGTGCTATCACAATATTAGTTTATATTTTTGCCCACTAGAATGCTGTAGTTATTTATTACCATAACATCCGCCATCTCGTTCACTGTTGTGACCGCCATGTTGTAAAACTATAACTTTTAGCAAAAAATTCCAAATGTCATCAAAAAAAATCGTTTATGAAAATAATGACTGACTTGATTGAAACATGCCTTCGGGTCGACCCTCGAATAATGCAAAAAATTATAAAAATAATGAATATTACTAAAAAAGTGAAGGGTTCGTAACATAAAACTAAATTAAAAACAAACAAAAATATTACATAAATTATTACCCACTACATGCATTAACCATTGAATTATACTAACAACCAATTCTGTTCTACATACAATACCATATTTCATTTTGTTTAGTTCAAGACATTGGATATCTTAAAGCCCGATTTTCGAGGTTGATCAACGAAATACTTCAATCACATCTTACACACATAAATCATGTTTTGATGTTTTGTAACCTGAGGTTTCACAAGTCGGGAAAGTTGATGGAAGGATTGAGGTGACAGGCTATTGTTATTCCATCTGAAGCCATGCATGTTTTGAAGCGCGGGTTCGTGCAGCCCAGAGGCGTGTGGAGGGCACTGGCACCGCCGTGGACCGCGGACTGCGGGCGCGGTAGATGCGCTGTGTTGGCGCACCGCAGTCCTGCAGCCCACCGAGGAGCTGAGTGGCTGCGGCGGACTTAGAAGCGTACACTTCAGCAGTATTATTCGCAGTTCACGTGTTCCTTTGATATCAATTCTTCCTTCTGGAACATAATCTTTTTAATATTCTATTTATAGCAACACAATGTAGCTTTGATTGTTGCAAAACTTTTATATTTCACAGTACTTAATTTCGCCAACTCAAAGAATTTGTTACCTTTAAAATCAGAAATAAACATTTTGATGATGGGTTGGAATCTCGTACCTCGAGTTCCACAGAATTTAGAATTTTTTTTTCACTAAACTTTTGAAACATATTTTATTGAAGTAGCTTCACCCTTGATTCCTAAATAACATTAAAAATGTATTCTATATGATCCTTAAGTAGTATTTAATCATATGTTCAAGCCCAAGAGTCTGAGTAGGAGCTATTGCCGATGTCCACCATTTTTTATCATGTCGTCAACCGCGGCCATATTAAATGACCTAGAACTTTGACCTTAACATTACAAATTTGCCAAAATAGACTTAAAATTAGTCTAAAGTGACCCAAAATTAGCGCACATGAATAAAAAGATCCAGTTTTAAAAAGTCTAAATTACACCAAAAATCTAAAAAGATTTCGACAGATAAATACTATTGCAAAGCATATTTTCATATAAATAATTCAAAAACATAAATTCGAAATGCCTCGAAGTATACTTGCCTTTTTAAGAACTAGAAATTTTGAAAGAGACATAAATTACTTAAATATACAAAAATTAAAGCCTCTGAGTTAATGAACTTGAATATTTTGATAATATCATGGCTATTATTTTTAATTATGACGTAATAACCACCATCTTGGATTCCACCATTTTAAGTTATGATATCACATGCGTCATATTGGAATGTAAAACTATCCGCCATACTGGTTTTCTAGAAATTCCCGCCATTTTTTATAGTGCCATTTTGAATATTGACATTACATTCACCGTATTCTATGCCCGTTATTTATATCCATAATATTTGAAAACTTTTAAATTGTTACTAAAATTTTGTTTAGTAATATTTTAATAAAAAATAATTTATTTAATGGAGCTAGGAATCCTCGGTTCGAACACGGCGGGGGTAAAATAATAGAAACGAGGCTTTCCTTTAAAGAGGCTAACGAGGTAGAAATTATGCCAGCCAGTATGAAGTCATGGTGGCCATCTCGGACTGGCCATTTTGTTCTTGTGTGCTAGAAATTTCTGCTGCTGCCAAATTAATATTTTTTACCTACTACAGTGCGTTAGAAATTATTACCAAAGATACGTGGATGCGCCACCTATCGCTCATCTTGGCCACCGTCCCTGCCAAATGAGTATATTTGGCCTTTTTTTTGGAGCTGATTCGCCCTTCGTATAGTTCTTGGTGTCGCAAACATTCATCGTCACCCAAGCTGGTACGGCCATGTTTTGATTCAGCTACCCAAAATATCACTGTTGTAAATGATGTTGCAGAGTCCCAGTACACAGCGTCCAACTCGTCATTAATTTGCGTAGGAGTTTTGCCTTTAAAAAACAAATATTAAATGACATTTATACAGAAACATGCGCATTTACTCACAAAAACGATTTTTTAATAAACAAATGCTCGTCCAAACTGGCTGAAATTTCAGAGAATAAATTCCAAAATACGTGCAAACACATTCCCCAATTATTGTTTACGAGTGCTGCCATCTTCATGTTGTTGTCGGAAACATTTCAGGCAACTGTCGCTTTAAGTAAAGTTTTGTAAACGAATAGAAAATATTCTCACAGGCAATTGCTCTGCTTTTTTGATAAAATTTACCATTGATGTGTCAAAAGCTATAAAATAATAGTTTTAATTTTTTTTGCTTCTTTTCTTCTGGTTTGTGGCCACATCTTGGGAATTATGTACCCGACGTTTCGGAATTCCTTGCCGAAGCCATCTACAGTTGTTTGTCACAAATAAAGATGGCTGCAACCAGGCATACCGAAACGTCAGGCACACGGTGTGGAATCCACTCAGATACCAAGAAGTGACAGTGCTGATGAACAGAGTGATGGGGCTTGGGGCTCGAGTCAGTATGCGGCTGCTCAGTGAGGGCTGAAGTGGTTTGTGATGGACTTGACTAGTATTGATCACCAGTGCAGACACCGTGCACGTTAACAACATCAGTCATTAGCTGCACTGGTTGGTTGGGGAGGGTGGTAGCGGGCATTGCCGGTGTCACTATCAGCTCCGGTCATGCTACAGCGATATTTCTTTTACGTTTGCTGGCTTAGGAAACATACGTCATGCCATGCTAAAATATTTCACTTAAATGATATGTTATGGTAGGAAAACCCTGCCTAACGAGAATTCCCCAAAAGGCAGGACAACTGCACTACACGGGAGTCTAAGAGGTTGCATAACTCCTAGGCCCCAGGAAACCCGAGACTACAGGCGACCGAGCCCTTAGCAACAAGGCAGTGGGCGCTGATTGGCTCTAGATGATGTCACTTCAAGTCTGTGCTGATTGGCACTTGATGATGTCATGCTGGGTTCGCCGGGTATACATACGGGTTTGTTAGCAAGCAGCAAGCAGAAGGTGCCTGGCTGCCAGCCAGAGGCTTCGGCTTACCACATCGCTCCGAAGAAGACAACAGATCGTCACGTTGCCACCATCGCCCACGACGCCCGGAAATTCAATACACCACGACGCTGCCGGCTTAGACAAATCAGCACCGGGGGCTCCACCACGAGAGAGGCTCCAACCGGACTCTGCCTGCGGCGGCCGCGCCGTGACCTCCGGAGTCTATCACCTCCATCAGCAGCCGAGGTGGGACTTAGCCGAACTTCAACAAGCAGTAAGTGAAACTTTAACTTTTCACACTGGACCGGGACTTAGCCGCAGACGACATAATAATAAGAAACGGACTTAACCTCAGACGCCACGACTCGCCACCAATACTCGCCAGGAGCCAGTAGGAATTCGCTTGGCGAGTAATTTTGTGAAAAGCTACTAGTCAAATTTGAAGTCCTCAGGGGTGGGCGAATACCCCCTGAAGGAAAATAGTGAAGAGAGCAGAATTTTGATTAGGGACACTCGCTCAGCGAGTGGAGAAGGAGCGAGTCGGCGTAACGAGAGTGGAAGTCGACATCTACGTCGTCCGCATTCGGCGAAGAGGGGTTTATAGGCAGCATTGGCGAACACACCCGGAATTGACTTTGTACATAGAGTAGTAAATTGATAGAGACAGGACTGAAACGCCGGATAACCGGAACTATAAAGACGACGAGTTGGCCGCACCTCAATAGTGTGTAGGCGAAGGCGCCACTAGGGATCTAACTTGAATGTTGAATATAATAAAAATGGAGGGCGGAACCAAACTCGCGGCGATGGTCTAAGTATAAGTCAAATGTATGTTTTGAATTGTGTGTCAGATAAACATTGTGTATAATTGAGTAAAGTTCAGTCAAGTTTGGAATTTTGGTAGTAACAGTAAATTAATTCAAAGAAAATAGAACACCAAAATTATATTGTTTGTTGCCATAGCTAACATTATCACTAAATGTCAGGATTATTATTTGTTGTTATTACGAGAGTATAGCATCAAATTAAAAGTGTGTAATTTGTGTTCACAGAGATCGTCAGTCATTTGCAGTTAACCTGTTTCAGCTATTGAAGCAAACGGCGAAGTATCATTACCAAGTTTGCATGTTTGTCGTGTGCTATATGATAACCAATAAAAGCGTCTTGTACACAAAACTGTTTAAGTTTCTTCGCAAGATAAAAACCCACCCTATTTCCCTTGGCAACTCTGTTCGAGTTGCTGCAGGAGATAACAGATAAATAATACTGTAAACTAGTTGAAAACAATCCATATTTTACATATGAAGATATTATGACACATATAAGTAAAATTATGTTACCATGGTGCTAGTATAATAAAAAGTATGAAGGGATGAGATAAATCATTTTTAGCATTTAAAATGTGGTTCGGTTAGAGTTATCTATAAGTAATCATAAAAAAACTCAACATGTATTCAACCAAAACTTTAGTACTGCTTTAATGATTAGGACTAAAGATAAGGCCTACGTCAAAATTTTCTCATAACTTTATTTTTCATTTGATTGAAGTTACATAAATATACCTTCAGATGAAAAAAAACTCCCCTATATTGCTGTATTTGAAATGGACGAGCTTAATTGTTTATAGTATTAAAAGTCCTGTTAGGAATTTTTGTGATACTAAAACCACTCTGCTGATATAGTTTGTAGGCATTTTTTTTTGTCAGAAGATTGTATTATTTATATTTATACAATAACACTTACTTATTTGATTTTAAAATTTACAAAAATAAATATTTTTAATTGGAATGAGTTATAAGTATTACGACATGCATATGCAGTGCTAATAGTGCGTAGACTACATATATTGGAGCTAAAAGTGTTATTCGCTTCAGCAAAATAAAAGCGAGAAGGAGAGAGAATTTAACTTTTAAGTGGAGCACCACATCTCAAGATCGCCGAGACGTGAGCTAATGACATTAGAACACCCCCGCCTCTTAGAAGCTTGTCTTTCAGCGTAAAGCACGCTTCTCGGGGGGTTTTCCTTGGTTACGAAGTTATTAAACTTTCTATCAACTATGCCCATGGAATTTTCCCTTTCAAGCGTTAAGCATATTCATAACTTTCGAAGCCCGTAACAAGAATTTCCACGTACATGTTTCTAAAGTCTGTAAGAATTTTTTTTTAGCTATATCGAGTCTTTAATGGCTTGTTAATTTATCCGGTGAAACTGAAACTGAATGTTAACTCCATGAATATTTTAGTGGCTTTTTCAATATATTTTATAGTACTCCATATTATGTAATTAATTTTTATACACGTTAAATTTGATAGTAAAATAATGACTGTTGGCATGGAAGAATATTATCTTTTTAAGTAAAAGAGCGAATGAGAAATGTATTCGTAAAAATTTGTTATGAAATAGTTCAAAACCAAATTTGAGTTAATTAACAGTTATAACTGTGGATGGCATATATCCAGTCGTTCCTGTTGCGAATAAAAGTAGGTTGAAGCTGTTTTGAGGTTAACGCTGCGGGAAAGACGGGGAGGGAGGAGGAGGCTGTGATGGGGTAATGCTGGGTTACGACCACTGACTAGACTTTCTGAACCTCCAGTCACGCACCGACCTTCATTCTCCTTCCCCAGCAGGAGTATGAGAAAAATATTCATGCTATTGAAGGAATCATTAAAAAGTGTGTACAGAGAGAAACTGATCCTTTTTTGAGTACTGTTTATTTTATTAAAATTAACACTTGCAGGAGCGTTAACTTTTTACAAATAATTTTTTTTATTTAATTGATTATTTAATGTTGGCCTCAGACTAAGTGGAAAAAAATAACACATTAAAAAAGGCAGGGGTGAAGAATATACAAAGAGATTACTTATCCTACTCAAACGATAAGTTTCTAATAAACAAATAAAGTAATTTTTGTATAAAAATGTATAAACCAATTAATTTGTTTTTAACTTTTAGTGAAATATGTGTCAATACGGTTTAAAGGAATTTAAAAAAAAAGGTTTAATCTAATATTATTTGTAAATTATATATAATACATGTAACATATCTCACTAAACTTTTCGGGTGAATTTTTTAAAATTTAATATTCGATTCTTGATAATAAATTGTTACTAAAACTGTATAATATATTGTTAATTTCGTTTGAATACTATATATTTAATGTTTAACTACAAAAAATATATATAAATCATATTATCTATTCAATAACTTTAAAAACATTATTCTTCATATTTCCTTATTGTGGTAAAGAATATTCATCACCCAGACACTGGCGTTTAAGTAAAATCGGCCAATAGATTAACGTGGTGGGGACATCTGTAGTTCTATTTTTAGATACGCCTCGTTACGGTTAGTTAAAAGAACATTCACGAGATTTTTGCATGTACTTTAGTGATAAAAATGTGATCACGTTGTATCATTTATGAATTTTTTTAAATTTTCTTATATCTTCATCATTGTGCGGAAAAGTACATTTTGATTTCCAGAAAGTCCCTGATTATTATACGCATAATGGTCTATAGCAAGTAACAGCATGGTGTATTTCACATAAATTTATTTTGATTAATGTCGATAGATCTTATGAATTCCCTAAACGTCGACCGAGAGAAATAACGATCGATCAACGAGCTATTGAGAAGTTTATTTTGTAAAATTTATTGTAATAACTGCAAGGCAACTTTTTTTTCCTCTCGCTATGATGGACGGACGAAAGTGCGTTTGATCCAGCCTGGATTTATTACACGTCATTAATTACATAAAATGTGTCACTGATGGGAAACCGTAGTTCACTGAAAGTACGTGGGTATTATTTATGAGCTTCACCCGAGATAAAAAAAATGGTCTGGGTTTGACCCAATATAAATCCAGCTGTCTGAAGGCAGAAAAACCAACAGATCATCCATAATTCTGTCTAGGTAGTCAAATGGCTATTTTGAAGTTATTTATGTACTTAATTTTCCAAGATGACCTAAGAGCCACTGCAATCCACAAACCGAAAAGGACACGTACTTTATTGCGTATCGCATGCAGCATTGCCACCACAGCCACAATCTCATCAAACGAAGAGACATGAAAAGGCACTAATAAATAAAGTAATCTGCTGTCAGAAACTGAAGGATAATCAGACTAAAATTATTGGTAAACGAGAGGCGTTTGAAAGACACTGTAAGTGTTATTTCGAGTTTCATCTCTATTAAGACTTTTCTGTTTTGTAAAGATAGATTTCTCAGAAATAACTAGAAGTAGGCACTCAGAGAACATCAGCAAATTTTCTGCAAATAATATTCAGGAGCACACGGAGAAAACCAGTGCACATTTTCCTAAATCAAAATCAGTTTATCACACAAAAAAAATGAAATAAAAAATATCAAAATTAAAAAAAAATACAACAATTCTTGCTTCTGGTAGAAATATATCCTTGCTAAACAAAGTAGAATATATCATGTTGTCAGAACCTTTTTTGTAACATTTTTGATGTAATACTTTTTTCGAAGTTTCGAAAAATTAGATTTCTGTTGCAGGCACAGCAACAAAGTATTTATTGTGATGTACAGGTATCTTGTAAAGAGTTTTTTCGTAGAGTGGATGATAAAAAATATCTATGATTGGTAATGGTAAATAGAATTTTAAATTTATTTTAAGCTTTAATTGTGCTTATCACTGACTGTGAATCGAACCAAGGACGGGAATCCATCGAGTCAATCATTAGTTTAATGATTAATTTTTTGATGAACTTTAAATTTTTTCCAGAATTTCTAAATTATTTTTTACAAATATTTAAGATTTTGGTCAATATGTCATAATCGTCTTATTAGAAACTGGTATAGATGAAGTTAAGCTGCTTTAAGGATTTTTTGTCATATTTATTTCATTATTATTTTTTCCATAAAATTAATTTTTGTCTCGGTTAAGCATAGAACAAGGACAGGAACCTAACGAATCAATTAGTACATATAAATAAGTATTTTCTTGATGAATTTTGGAAATTTTTCCGAATTTCTATTTAAATAATTGCGAATTTCCGAGATGAGGACAAAATGTCAAGTTGGCAGGTGTCACAGTAATAAATGTTAACTGCACTCTAGTGGGTTAAAATTAAACAAATATTGTGGTAGCGTACTCTAAAAGATTTAAACAAGATGACTGCCTTCTACAGACGAAAACCAGATTGCGGCCTTCAGCTGTTATAAATAAGATGGTGGCCTCCAGCCGACGAAAACAAGATGGTGGAGTTTACATCATAGTTGCTGGCGATATATTTACTTTCATATTGGTGGTTGGAGGTCAGTATGTCGGTGGCAGCCGTGGAGGAAAGATCTCTCTTAATTTTTTTTATTTTGCACTTGCTGGTTTCGAACTTAAGACTTAAGTGATTTTTTAAATTAAATTTTAAAAATATAATTTTTTTTAAATTTATATTTCTTTCCGAAGTTTTGGATAATAAATACGGTTTTTTAATATGGCTGTCTTTATTTTATTTCGTAAGACATAAAAATATTTTTTAATTATTTTTAAGTAAAAAATTTTTTTAATTTAAAAAATTTTACCCGATTTTCTAACATAAAAAAATTATTTTCATAATGGCATCCATAACGAAAATTGCAAATTTTTATAATCTAAGATGGTGGCCGTAACGAAGCGTGCAATGATGATGTTATACAGAACCACGATGTCAGGTGTAACAATAAGTGCAACGTTTCTAGAAATCAGGATGGTGGCCATAACGAAATGGGCAATGGGTATGTCTTATTTCAGGATGGTGGAATTTTTAAATTATAATTTTTATTAATTATTTTATAAATTTAAATTTTTTTCCTATTTTCAAACATAAAAATAAGGATTTTCATGATGGCGGCAACAGTGACATCATAATTCAATATGGAAGCCCTGGCATCCTAATGGTAGAGGTCACGACCTTAGAGGCTTAGAGCTGCTTGTCGCCGGGGAATTATGCCACTTAGGGAATTCACATGATGGTGGCATTTTTGAGGATTATAATGTTAAATTTTCCTTTAAAACGGGAATTTTCCCTCAAAATATATGTATTTTTACTATTAAATTTTTATCCAAAAAAAACGGGAAATTTTGGTAGAAGATTATTGAATTTTGGACAAATTTTGAGCAATTATTTTTAAAATTTTGGCAAATTTTAGAGGTCAAGGTCAAAGTCATGTTCAAGGTCATCCAAGATGGCAGACATGAATTCAATCCTCCGTCTGAAGTCTGGGACAGTACCTGCTAATAAATAAAACTACTCTTGTCCAACCTGCTAGATGTGTCTATCCAACCTATCTGATGTGCCTGGCTACAGAATGGATACGCCTGACCAACGACTGAATGTGCCTGGCCAACAACTGTTTGCTACTAGCCAAAAACTGGCCGTGCCTGGTCTCTGTCTGGTAATGCTTAAATACTTAATAGACCTTTCTGCCAAAAACTGAATGTTCCTGACCTCCGATTACGTGTCTGGCTACTGAATTGTCCTGCCTGGCTACCAACTGAATGTGTCTTGCCACATATTGGACGTGCGTTCCTGGCCGCTGAATTTACGAGCCTGGCCACATACTTCTATCAACTTGTTGTGTTAGCCTAACCAAGAGACTGTACGTATGTATCTGCCTAACCTAACTGATGTTCCTAGACAACAAACTGGTTGTGGCTGGCCACTGATTGGACGTGTATGTTTAATCGACTGTCGTGTAGAACTGGCCTGAAAACACATTCTAAGTCATTCGCTTTCTAGGAAGACTGTAGAAATCGAGAATTGCTAGTTATATCCTTGTTTGAAATTAAATAATTTATGTAAATAAAAATTTTATTTGTTTTTTTTTTTATTTTGCTTGAAAATATCACTTATTGCTTGATTAAAATAAATAAATATGTTTGAACTAAAATCATATTTTTATGCTTCGAACATGGATCGAACCAAGGACAGGAATCAATCAAATCTATCGGTAATTTATTTGGTAATTGTTTTAATAAAAATATTTTTTTTTTTAATTTCCAGGTTCTTAATTACGAATTTCCAAAATGGTGGGTAAAATGGCATCGGCAGCTTACGGGCGGCCGGAGAAAAGGAATTTTAGCCTCTTTTAGGATGTTTCACAATTCTTAATTAAATATATTTTGTCTAAAATTAACTTTTCTTTTCGCATTTACCAAGGATCGAAATCAGTATGAAACGATAGAATTAATTAGAGGCTGATAAATGAGGAATAATCCCTCTTTTAGGACTTTTCACGATATTTTAATGATTAATAAATTTTTTCCTAAAATGAACACTTTTTGCATTTATCGAGGATCGAACCGAGGACAAAAATAAAATTAAATCAATCAGTGAAAAAAATTACTTTCTATGAATTTGGGAATTTTTTCCGAATTTCTAGCTAAATATTTACATATTTTCGAAACAGTGTATTCCAAGATGGCTGACGTGATATCCAACACGGACGACGAGGTCCCTATCATAGGCAGCAAGTGGCGGAAACTCCCGAACATGGCAGATTCGTCACGATTGGTAAGTCACAACTATGTAAGCCACCAAGCCATAGACCCATGAGTAATTAATTAGATCCGAATGCCCTATTTTAAACTACTAATAATAGTAGTATATTTTGGGGACTTTGGAAACTGGCTTCTGGGTGTGGTGCCTGTGGTGTCGATCGCCATATTGGATTGTGACGTCACGGCGGCCATCTTGGACTCAAAAATTCCTCAAAATTCCTCAAAAATGACTCAAAACGTCCCGTTTTGAGGAAAACTTTCCCGTTTTAGTCCTTAAAAATACCAGCAGCTAGAAATGTCCATATATGTAGGCTTAAGCATCAATGTCTACAGCCTCCTATAAGCCTCTGACGTCATCATGGATAATGACGTCACTGTTGCAGTTTCCATTACGGCCGCCATCTTTAAAATCTTTATTTATTACCCGATTTTAATGAAAAAAATTTTAAAATTTATAAAATTCTAATAAAAATATTTTTAAAGACATACATTTACGACATGGAGCTTGGAGTTCTCGGTTCGAACCCGTGAGGGCAAAAAATAAAAAAGTGGTGACCTATCTTTCCTCCATGGTGGGTGCTGGCAAACTGACTCCCACCACTTGTTTCAAAGCATATATATCGCCAGTTAGCATGACGTCATGTCCGCCATTTTGAAAATCCATAATTTTTATGTTAGAAAATCGGGAAAAATTTAAAAATCATTAAAAAAATTATTCAATCAAGTTAAATAATAAAAATCCTTAAAACCACCGTTGCACTTTTCGTGACGGCCGCCATCTTGAAAATCCATAATTTTAATGCTAGAGATTCGAGAAAAATTTAAAATTCATCAAAAAAATTACTTATTAGAATACCGATTGATTAGTTCGATTCCCGTCCTTAGTTCGAAAACGCTAAGAGCAAAAAACAACAGATCCATCCTCCACAGAAGCCACCTACAGACTGATCTACCGCCACCAATACCAAGGTATACAGGTATATATACCATCAGCTGGTATGACGACATGTCCGCCATCTTGTCTTCATCACTGGAGACCACCATCTTGTTTTCGTCCGCAAGAGTGTGCTGATACCATGTAAGTATAATTTTCTGGTCAGCATACCTTTGTCCTCAACTGTTGGCATTGAACTTAGACCTTGACCTTGAAATTTGACCTTGACTTTGAACTTTGACCTTGAACTTGAACTTTGACTTCGACCTTGAAATTTGACCTTGACCTTGAAATTTGACCTTGGCCTCGTCATACCAGCTGATGGTATATATACCTGTATACCTTGGTATTGGTGGCGGTAGATCAGTCTGTAGGTGGCTTCTGTGGAGGATGGATCTGTTGTTTTTTGCTCTTAGCGTTTTAGAACTAAGGACGGGAATCGAACTAATCAATCGGTATTCTAATAAGTAATTTTTTTGATGAATTTTTGAATTTTTCTCGAATCTCTAGCATTAAAATTATGGATTTTCAAGATGGCGGCCGTCACGAAAAGTGCAACGGTGGTTTTAAGGATTTTTATTATTTAACTTGATTGAATAATTTTTATAATGATTTTTAAATTTTTCCCGATTTTCTAACATAAAAATTATGGATTTTCAAAATGGCGGACTGACGTCATGCTAACTGGCTATATATATGCTTTGAAACAAGTGGTGGGAGTCAGTTTGCCAGCACCCACCATGGAGGAAGGATAGGTCACCATTTTTTTATTTTTTGCCCTCGCGGGTTCGAACCGAGGACTCCAAGCTCCATGTCGTAAATGTATGTTTTTAAAAATATTTTTATTAGAATTTTATAAATTTTATAATTTTTTCATTAAAATCGGGTAATAAATAAAGATTTTAAAGATGGCGGCCGTAACGGAAACTGCAACAGTGACGTCATTATCCATGATGACGTCAGAGGCTTATAGGAGGCTGTAGACATTGATGCTTAAGCCTACATATATGGAAATTTCTAGCTGCTGGTATTTTTAAGGACTAAAACGGGAAATTTTTCCTCAAAACGGGACTTTTTGAGTCATTTTTGAGGAATTTTGAAGAATTTTTGAGTCCAAGATGGCCGCCGTGACGTCAAAATCCAAGATGGCGGTGACCCCACAGGCACCACACCCAGAAGCCAGTTTCCGGAGCCCCCAAAACATACTACTAATTATATTTGTCGATCATCCAATGTTCGCTCCCAGTCAGATACAAGTGCTGCCCACTGCGCAATGTCTGCGCCGGCCACTCAAAGCTAACTGGAGCAGGTTCGATGGGCCAGCCACGGAGAGAAGCGCGCGGTGGAGACGCATGAGTGCTCGTTGCGGAGAAGTTGATTTGAACGGCTCGTCTATTAATAGAACCGTCAAATGCATGCAGTCGGTAATAACGCAGTTAACACTTGGCTACGGTGATTGAGTGTTATATCATCTCGTGTTCGGCAGTAATTGCAAAAAAAGACTGATAGTGAAGTGTAAATTCAACTGTCTTCTTCCCCCACATAATAATTCATGATTAAAGTTGTAACCAAGAAAAAAATTATTTATTAATTAAAATTCTATATTATGGATGAGTTACTAAAATAACTACAAAAGGCGAGTCCTGTGTAGTGTCTTATCGGTGGAATAACTTGCTCCGTTTCTGTGATGTCATATAACTTTGAACAGTGTAAATATTAAATAAGTAAATTTACTATACAGTTCAACCATAAAATATCATAAGGTTTTATAAATGGTTTCTTACATAGAAGAGAAAATTAACTAAGTAACATACCATGCAATGTTGCCGTTGTAAATATACATTTACACACACAAACAATCATACAAATCGTTATCTCATTTTGTCAGTGACTAATTAGAAGACAGTTTACAGACTGATTCTGAAAAAGTAGAAAAAAAATTATGTTTAAGGAAGGACTTCAATAATAAAAACTTGACCAGTCTTTAAAAAAAAGTTTTGTAGTAACTATAAAATATGTATTTTATTAATCCTACCAAAAATGGGTTTTAAATTGTCGACCGTCAACTAATCTTATCTCAGCAATTTCCTTATAGTGAAAAGGATGCTTTTTTGGGTGATGAGGGTATGGACCGTAGCATAGCAACTGCAGCCTGCAAGTCCTTTGGTCTCTCCGCGTATTCGCTCATTGCCAGATCATTTTAAATGCCATACATGTACGAGTCGGCAAACTGGGCACGCGAGTCAAACCGGACACATACGAACCTACTCAAAAACTTTCTCGTGGATTTCGGTATTTAAAATGAGTTATTGAAAACAATTGTGATTGTTTTAAGATATTTTCTTTGCTCGAGAGTGAAAAAATGTTATTGTAGTGTGCCGTCTGGAATAAACAGTGATTACAACAAATAACATATTTAACACTTAGGTTTCATTTACCTCATAAATTTTGAACAGTCATGACAGTTGCAAATATTTAGAATGACTTACAAGAATGTGCAGTATTTACTCGAAAAAGTATCTATGTATATATATTATAACAAGACACTTTTGTGACCTGTTACTTAACCATATGACTGTTAATTAACTTAAATGTTTATTTACATGCTCCCACTCCTAGATTTATTCGTGATTAACGTAATATAATTTTAAGTGGTTAAAGAGTATATAAAGAGTGGCGAAATGGAAATGGTTTAGAATAGTATTTGTAAAATCCTAACGTAGAGCAATAATTTGTAGGTCATAAAATGTGGTGAAAGTTTGGATAGATGGATGTTTGTTACTCAATCACGCCAGAACGGCTGAATGGATCTGGATGAAATTTGGCCCACAGCGAGTTCATAACCTGGATTAACACATAGACCACATATTTATATGAAATTCCTTCCTTAAGGGAGTGAAAAAGTGATAATTTCATTTTATAACAGAAACAATCATATGTCATAGACATACAAATTGTGAGATAGTGTCATTCCTCTATATCTGCCACACGATCATACACATAGTAAGGTCTGGCAAATTCATATTTTGCTCCTTGGTGAGACAAGCCCGCTTAGTGGAGCTCGCAGTGGCTAGCAAAATAATGGCGCTAATAACAGTTTTGTTCTTAACTTCGTCAATAGATAGAGTTCCCTTGAATTTTAAACGCACCATCTTTTGATGCGTTTGTCATGTCTATAATTTTCGTTTGTTTGTGCCGTATGCGTTCCTATACCATTCATCCGATTGCGATGAAATTTTGGTGAGTTGTTATGCGCATGCCCGTGATGGTTTCTGATACGGTATAACTATTTTTCAATAGTTGAAGCACGAATCGTTTGAAAAATGTGTTTATTTCATATTATATAGCGGTACTTCGTCTGTTTTTGTTGTATAAGTGCGCACGCATGACACAATTTATTTAAATATAAAAGAGAGAGAGAGAGTCAGATAGAGTTATACATATATATATAGAGTGAGATAGAGAGAGACAGAGAGAAAAGTTGAGATAGAGCAGGGTATAGATAATATAATGGGTTAGATAAAGATATATATATAGATATATAGAGCTATATAGAGATTTATATATAGAAGAGATAGAGGTAGTGGGAGGTATATATTTATATATGTAGATATAAAGAGATAAATAGAGATAGAGAGATGCATAGATATATTTAGATGTAGAAAGAGATAAATATATATTTAGAGAGATGGATAGATGGTTTGTATATGTATAACTACTTCAAACATATTACAAAACAAAACTGAATAAGGCATTGCAATGCATGCCAAGCATTAGCTAGATAAAGGAATCTTTTCAATATTATTAATCTCTTGTTTTTCAACTTTTTTTCAATAGTGCTTTATAAAGTCTAGATTACATAAAACCACCAACTATTTTTTTTTTATATACAGGTAAATAACTATACACTGGCAGAACAACGTCCGTCAGGATCTGAAAGTGATATAAATTATTTTGCACACTTGACATTCAAATTAAGAAGACAATTACTAACTACATCTGATTTCGAAAAATGTCCCCTTCACCCTGTTTTCAACCCGGGCAACGCCGGGTACTGTATAAAAGTAATAAATAATACTTACCTACATGAAACACATAAGGTCATCTGTTGGCAGGAATCGGGAATACGTTCAGCAAGTTTCTTTGCATGAAATAAATTAAATCTCGCAGCCGAACGGAGTCCAAGAAAGTTAGAGCCAAGTAGTCTCGTAGCCAAGTAGTCTCGTAGCTATGTAGACTTGCAGACATGTAGCCTCTCAGACGTTTAGCCTAGTAGTCTTGTAGCTTAGTAGTCTTGTAGTCCTATAGTGTCGTAGCTTTGTAGCCTCCTAGTCTAGTATCTAATTAGCAACTAGGACTAAGAAAAGTTGGAGCCAAAAGGGCTTTTGTAGCCAAAATTCTGTTGAAGCCAAAGAATGTTGGGAGCCTAAAGACTGTTGAAGCCAATGACTGTTGGAGCCAATTACTGTTAAAGCAATAATGGTTGGAGCCTTGAGACTGCTGGAGCCAATGACTACTGGAGCCAATAACGTTTGGAGACAATGACATAGAGCCAATGACTGTTGGAGCCAATGACTTTAGGAGTCAAGAGCCTAAGCCATTGGACACAATGACCATTGGAGCCAATGACCGCTGTTGCCAATAACTGTTGGAGCCAATGCCTGTTGAAGCCAATTATTGATGGAGCCATAGACTGTTGGAAACAATGATCGATGGAGCCAATGACTGTTGGAGGCAATGACTGTTAGAGCCAATGACTGTTTGTGTCAATGACTGTTGGATTTAATTACTGATGGAGCCAATGCATTTTGGTGTTATAAGAATGCTGGCGCCAATGACTGTTGGAGCCAATGACTGTTGGAGCCATAGACTATTGAAGCCAATAATATTTTGAGCCAATAACTGAAGGAGTCAATGATTATTGGAGCCGATGACTGTTGAGGCCATGATCGTTGGAGCCATATAACTATTTTAGCCAATGACTGTTGTATTCATTATATCCTACTGTAAAATTGGCGAATGCTTCTTACTGATGTAAATGTTCTTGAAAATGTACTTCTTTTTCCTTAAATGTGTGTAGACCAGATTGTAGTATCATTTCTGACTGATGGGACAAAGTCATTCAGATGAGATTGTATATTACCAAGTTGAATTTACGTCCAAATGTATTCCCTTATTGTTAAAATATTTTTACCCATTTTTTTACTCTGCTTCCAAATGTGCATACAAATGCACTTCCATTTTTCAAATATGCTTATTTTCAAGTTTGATCAAAAATTGCAAATGATATCAGTTGGAGCCAAATGTCGATGAAGCAGACGGAGCTCTTGGAGTATCGGTGTTCATGGCGCAATTGTAGATTTGGAGCTGTTGATACAATTGGAGTATTGGAGCAATTGTAGTTGAAGCAATTAGTGGATTGGAGCACTTGGGGCAATTGGAACATTTGGAGATGTTGGAGCACTTGGAGCATCGTAACATTGACATTTGGAACCAATGGATATTGGAAAATTGGTGGTTTTGGAGCAATTGTAATTTTGGACAACTTGGAGCAATTGGAGCTTTGGAACTCTTGGAGCAATTGAAGCAATTGGAGCATTTGGGCACTTGTAGCTGTTGGAAATTTTGGAGCATTGATTTTGGTGCCAATTGCTTTTGGAGAAATTGGAGCTTTGGATCACTTGGAGCTGATGGCCTATTGGTGCATTGGATAAATTGTAGCTGTTGTAACTTAGGATAAGTTGGAGCAAATTAGACCATTTGGTGCAATTGGAGCGTTAGAGCAGTTGGAGCAATTGGATATATTAGAACTTTGGAGCATTTGCAGCCTATTAGAGCAATTGGTGGATTTAGAGTTTTTGGAACTTTGGAGCAGTTGGAACACATTATAGCAATTTATGCAATTGGAACAATTTGAGCAATTGGAGCAATTGGAGCATTGCAGCATTTGGTGCACTTTGAGCTGTTGTAACTTTGGAGCAGTTGGAGGCTATTATAGCATTGGAGCAGTAAGAGCTGTTGGAGCATTTGGAGCTTTGGAGCACATGGAGCTGACAGCCAATAGTAGCATTGGAGCACTTTGATGAATGGGAGCAGTTGGAGCTGTTGGAGTACTTGGAGAATTTTAGCATTGGCATATGGAGGCAATGGCTGTTAGAAAATTTGGAGATTTGAAGCACTTAAATCTGTTAGCCAATTGAACCATTGGAGCTCTTGGAGCAATTGGAGCAATTGAAGCATTGGAGCATTGTCCTTTGAAGCCAAAGACAGTTGGAGCTTAAGACTGATGGAGACAAAGACATTTGTCCATTTATTGGCATCATTATCAATCAGCTTACTAAAGAAGTAGCTACATACGGATCTTTAAAATAATATCCGTTCGAGGAAAATTGAAGACGTGTTTATTAAAGACAGCGAATACTCCCAATAACAATTCCGACGATGTGAAGCAGTCTGTTAAAAACAGTACCTATCGAGAAACTCTGTTGGAAAGAAAATGTCTATGTAGGCAAAGGTTCTAGCTGGTCTCTGTTTTCAGTTAACTAATTGGAGCTAAGAATCAGTCAGTTTAAACCAATCCAAAACTAAATGATTATAAAATTTCTTACTTGAGCAAGTGTACCTGTAGTAGTATAGAATTTATGTCAAAATTGTATTCTTTTTAATAAAGTGTTGTTTTATCCCCCGAATGTATAGCCAAATAATTATTTAAGGATGTGGTCATTACGGCTTACTGGAGGCCAGTTGGACAGGAAACTAAGCTGCTTTTAGGATTTTGAATATGATTTATTAAATGAGCGTATTTTTTACTTAATTTTTTTGCATTGATCACGGTTTGAACCAAGGACAGATATCGATCGAATCAATCAGTAAATTAACGAGTGTTTTTTTATGATTTTTACGTTTCCTGAATTTATAGCTAAATAATTACAGATTTCCGAAATGGCGCCTAAATTTCAAGATGGCAAGTGCCACAGCAATAATAAATAATTACTGCATTATAGTGGGTAAAAATTAAACTAACATGCTAGTACCAGACTCTAGCAGACGAAAATAAGATGGATGTACCCAGCAGAAGAATACTTGATGGCTGTCTATAGCAGAAGAAAACAAGATGGCCCAGGTGTCGTAATACTAGCTGGCGATGTAGGGGAGAGTTGGCTAAAACGGGGTACTTAGTGTTTATATGCTCATTAAGTGTCTGGTAATTATACCTGTGTATCCATTATTTGCAAGGAAACACTATATATATCCCTACTGATATTGTGCATATGAAGAGTCGGATCCAAGCAATGTGAAATAAAACATTAATATTTTTCTTTCATGTTGCTAAGTACCCTGTTTTATCATACCGGTCGGATAAAACGGGGTACATCAATGTGTAACATATTAGTGCAGGTATTTCGATACAAATTGAGACATATTTAATAAAAACTGTTGACAACGTTATTACATATTATTTATGGCTTGCATGTATATTACAGTTTACTATGATACATTAACAAATAGCACAATAATGAAGTCAAATGTCATCATTATCAGTTTCTGAGGATCTCATTTTTCAAAATGCCTGAAATCACAGACTCTCTGAGTATCAGTGCAAGTTATACAACACATTTATACCAAAAACAATATTCTATCGCTGGCAATAATCACAAGTGTAAGGACCAACATCATCACTGTCTATACCTGCACACTGTTCGTGTGCCCATTCATCGCACATAACACACTTAATCCACCCTTCTTCTGATTTGGAGTTTGAATACAAGTCATAGCAGAAGAGACATGCTGCATTTGTTTCCTCTTCATCAGATGTTTCAGAGTTGTCCTGAGTCATTACGGATATTTTACTGCATTTTTTATTACTGTGGTCTTTGCGAGTTGTAGACTCATTAACATGTGACCTGTATCTAGATGAATTCAGTTTTCTTTTTACTGTTTTGGGATTAGCAGTAGAACTATGCGCAGATGTCTTACTTTTTGCAGCAATTAGGCCTAGTTCATTTTTATAAGGAGAGCTTGTGAGGATCACAGTTTTGCCACGTCTCCTGTTATTTTTGGTTTCAAACTTCCTCTGAGCTATAGGTATGGGTTAAATGTATTTCGGTGACACAGCAAATGCCGATGTGGCTGTTGATGTGGATGCTTCGGAATCCAAAAGACACTGCGAAAATGGCCCATGAGATTCACGTTGGCTAGATGCAGGTTCAGGTGTGATGGCCATAGGTTCAGATTCAGCCATGGTAGGTTATACCAATGATTGGTGGATGCTTGAAATGGCCAAAATTTTCTGACGAGACATTTCCTCTAGAGGCCTTTCAGTGGTTTCAGCAGGTTGGAACATCCAGCCCAAGCCTAAAACATAATAATTCACACATTATGATGCTTCTTATTTTAAAAAGTCAACATTCAGCAAAATAATAGAGATTTTATTTAGTTTTTTCCCAATAAATATATTAAAAACTGATACATATTTATTTTTTACAATTCTTAGAATGCATTAATTTTAAAGTGCTTGCCTTTCTTAGTAGCATCCTTAAGCGATAAACCAGTTCTGGCTTTTTTCACTCTCGCTTTAAGAAGTTGATTGTGGGACGCCAAACATTTTAGAAGCCTTAAGGTATCCCATTCTTGGCAGCCAAAACCTCAGCAACTGCATTTTTCATAGCATCTTGAGACCAAGACTGTCTGTTGGTTTGGCGAACATAAGGCATGATGATTCACTGTCTAAATAAAATACTGTACATTAATTTGTGCCCTAAACCAAATAAATAATGGTTTGGAACTTATGGGTAACAATATCAAATGATCATTGTACTTAAAGCTATCGTTAAGAAACGGTTTGATAAAACAGGGTATAGTCGGATAAAACAGGGTACTACCCTGTTTTAACCGACCACGCAGTACCCTGTTTTGTCAGACTACGCCTTGCTACAAAATAAATTAATTTCTAAGGAAAGATGAGAAACGTACAAGTAAGTACACACACGTATTTGTAGTGCATACTACACTCATTTCTATGCCCACTCACCGGTATAGTTTGACGGTTTCATTCATCTGCAGTTATCATACAAACAAAAGCCAAAAATTACATCACATCAATCAGAAAACACACTTTTCTCAATATACAACGCTTGACGCTGCCGACTGCCGCGCTATTTGTTGCTGGCTAGTGGTACTCGTACGAGTAATTAACTGACACGAGCAGAGGTAGATGGCAGCACGGTATAGTGGAAATAACAGCGGTACCCCGTTTTACCAGACCACCCGGTTTTGTCCAACTCTCCCATATTTATACCCTGGCATTATTGGTGGGAGGTCAGTCTGTCTTCTGCTTCTGTGGAGGATGGATAGCTTGTCATTTTTGAAGTGAAAACTTCTATAGGAAGGTTTGGATGGGGAGTAAATTCATCGTCTTCAGTCGCTGTACATCAGTGCTGTGCATATGTGAATCGAATGTGTGTATACAGTGTTCAAATTGTGTTTTTGTTCAATTTTTATTTTAAATTTTAAGTATACGATTAATATGCAATAAAAATGAGTACGTACAAATATATTAATATTCTCATTTGAATAACGAAGAAAACGGAGTCTTTGTAGCAATATATCATAAAAATTAAAAACATCATTATTATTTTTTTTAATGCCTACAATTACTATGCAATGCGTATTTTATAGTAATTAAGGAGTTATTTTACTAACGTGATAAAACAAATTTGTTGTGTGATAATATTTTTCCCTAAAAATTGTGAAAACGTCTCTGATTTTTATCAAAAAATATTTTCTTATGTTACACAATTATATTTAACATAGTTAGTATTTCTTATTCCAAATTATATTTGTATTTTCTAAATTAAATTATTAATATTTATAATAGTTATTTCTGTTTGTTTATAGGTAGTTTTAAGTTTTCACTTCAGTCAGCAGTCCTATAGACTGCTTTTTAATTTTTTTATTTTGCTCTCAGTGTTTTCGAACAGAGGATTCTGAACTTTGTGACATAAGTGCATTTTTAAAATAATATTATATTAAATTTTGATTAATTAATTTTTATAAATATTTATTTTTTTCAAATTTCTAGTTTAAAAATTGCGTATTTTCTAGATGGCGTTTTTAACAAAAATTTCAATGGTGACGTCTTAATCCAAAATTGTGGAAAGTTTTAGAAAACAAAATGGCACAATTCGAAATGGCGGAACTCGAAATGGCATTTTGAGACCTCGGACCCAATATGGCGAATCTAAAATGGCTGCCGGGGTTGAGATCAAGAGGTCAATGTTAAAGCCATCCATGATAGAGGTCGGCACCAAGTACCACAGCCTGAAGCCTGGGTTTGGAGCCCCCAAACTATAATACTGTTATTGTTTGCTTGCCTGCACCTCGCGAACTTAACCGTTGCCACTAGCCCTCGTGACTTCAACTACTTGGTTGCTTGAGCACTCTACTTTAACAAACGAGTTAAATTAACACTTGCTACTCTGTACTGCCACAGTCATATAACTACTGGGTAACTTCTCCCACTATCTGTAACCAGTCTACTTATTTAACTCAAGCAATGTGTAATCGACGACGCTCTAGTCATTGGACCACGTGGTCCCTCATTTCCTTTTGAACATATAAATTAAAAACCATATTTGTATTCTATCTTCTAAATGTTTGGTAAAATTTGTTACAGTACATTTGTAAGCTTAGGCTGGCTTGGAAATGACTAAGCCCAACTAAGACTAAGTCCAACTTGTGCTGACGACATCGGCGGGGCGGCGGCAGCGGGCAGCTTGTTGACAGAGTGGTCGCGAGGTGTTCCGGCGCGTGGCGGTCTTCGGCGTCGTCCGCTGGGCTGCTTCTCCTCTACGAGCTGAGGAGGGGTTTATACAGCCCTTCAGACGAGTTCGATACCCTCGTCCATATCACCAAACTAGCCGGGACAGCTACGTTCGGTGAGCGCCATTTCCGCTTCCAACCACTGGACGGGAGCACCGAGGAATGCCGAAGTTCACCGACCCAGACTAGGCAGCGGCCGCAGCACGCAAATACCCGCGTGCTCCGTGTGTGGCGGGACAGTATCACACTTCGTAGGGGCGCAGACATATTTATGTTCGTGTTCACGGGTACCCGTAACACAACTGACAGTCCCCGATAGATCCGTGACGTGACCCTCTCTCTAATGACGAGACGATCCGCTATCGCCGGCCCAGTGGCGAGATGCCGGCTCACACTCATCACCCGCCAGAAGGGCCGCCTATAAATAGCGCGCCGCGGCTATCGACCCGCAGACCTGCGGACAACTGGCCGCAGCTGTCATCCGCGCGGCGTCTCGCTGGGGCAGGACAACTGAGCAGTGACACTCCAGGAACAAGCTCTATTTCTACTATTATGCTGAACACAAGCTTCATATTTTATTTGCACTACTGAGTTAATAATATTTGAAAAAAATAACTACAATTATTATTAATAATACCTATATATTTTACACTCAAGTGGAAATCGTCGCTGCTCCATACCCCATCTCATCAAACCTGACGCATCCCCCAGGCTGGCCGGAACGACAGGTCTGTCTCTCGGGTAGGACAGCCGGCTCCTGTGAGAGTCAGCCCATTCTATCCATGTCAACCATGCCTCAGGCGGTAAACTGCGTGTCGATATTTAATTTTTCCACTTATTTCTATGTTCATTTTTATTGCAGTCAAAAAATTAGTTAATGGGTCGTGGTTAGCTCCTCGTTGACATCGAAGTCGATAGAGACTACTAAGTTTGAATTGTTGTGCAAAAGAGAAGATCCGGAAAAAATCTACTATTTTACGCAACGTTCGCCACCTATTCCACCAGTGAAAAAAGTCTGGTTTGGCTAAAAGGTGACTAATCTAGTTTGTTTAACCACCGCGTGATTCTGCTTTGTGTCCCAACATGTTGGATTCGTCAGGAGTTGTGGTAATGTTGTGACGTGGTTGAAGCCACTTTCTACTTCACCATTTCCCGATTACAAAACCTAAAACTTCGGGAGAACTTTACTCATGATAGCTGCAGTTGGCAGATGAGTGTGGATTTTAATTTCCGACGTTGATTACAGTCCCTTCCATAAAGCCCAGTTCTTTAACCTTTTTAATCACATTCGTTTAATTAAATTTAAAAAATTCTAATACTTATGTGGTTATAATCCTTACCTATAATTTTAATACCCATAAATATATAAATTTCATATTAGAGCATATAATTAAATAAAACATTTTTTATAGACCTAAATAATGACTAAGACTAGAATGTATGTCCACAAATTAAAAATTGAACTAATCCATGTTTCATTTAGACATAAATGGTCCACTGTGCTCAATGTGTCCAGAAAAATGCGGTGGACCAAAAGCTGAATAGAAAGCATCTTCGCGCAGGGTTCATTCAATAATGCCCACCCCTGGAGGTCCATGTGGTAAACAAGGCTCGATAATGTTGTGATTATCGAGATAATGGCCAATGGGCGTCTCACCGTGAATACACACACAGACAGACATGCGGACGCCTCAAGCTGCATACACACTACGCTGACATTTCTTTTCAACACGTGTTAACATGTGGTAACACGTGTTACAGGATAAATACACCAATACTTATATATTGGAGTACTCACATCGCTCTGACTTTAAGTGTTTTCTGATGCCGAGCGCGTCATAATAAGTCGTAACACATATCAGATACGACTAGCAATGGAGGAAAAAGTGATTGAATTAGTGCTTTATTGCAAAACTTTATATGACATTTCAAGCAAGTACTATAGGAACCAGCCGGCTAGTGTCCAAGCTTGGCAAGCAATCGGTAGAGAAATTGTAAAGAGAGTTTTTTTTAAATGTACTATTAACTTCAAACACATTCAAACAGGTTGTTGTGGTACACTACTTTATCGCTAGACCTCACACAGTCTTATGCAATAATTTATTATAGGTGTATTACAACATTTTTATAGCCCTTTTTCTTTACCTAAAATATATTTTACTGCAACTCCACAAGCAAATTAACTGCCTAATTAACTGCCGGAAATCGAATCCGGATCGGATGTAATTTGCAGGAGTCCAACGCTCTAGCCATTGGACCACTGTTGTCCCTAATTTCCTTTTGAACATGTAAATTAAAAATAATATTTGTATTCTATTTTCTAATTGTATGGTAAAAGAGTAGGGAATTCACAGATAATGAAAAACCTTGAAAGCATTTCTTGTTGTCCTTTTCATACCAGTACTCTTTTGCCTCTCCCCTTTTATCATTAAATTTTGATTACAATCCCACAATAAAGAATCAACACCGAAACAGAACTCGTTCAATTGACTCGTCAATTAAACAAAATGGTCAAAATTATGGAAGATTATATTAAATTATAGTCTCCTTCGTTGGCAGTATCTTTCTATATCCCCTGCACCTACCAAACATGAAAATAATCCACGTGATGAGACAGGTATACATTTCTTAAGTATGGCTTCGGCTGTTAAACAAATGAGTAGTGAGGAACAAACTAGAAAAACAATAGACATTTGTAATGTATTTCAGGCTGAATAGCGTGATACGAGGTATGGCTATTAAAAAACCGGAATGAAGTCACCAATTACAGCAGAAATTTATCGCCTTCAATGTACTCCTCTTGGCGATCCCTCCACCGCTCCATACGACGTTTCCATTGTTGAAAGCAGTGCTGGATGTCCTCTTCTGTCAGCTGGTTGAGAACCTCCGCCGCTTTTGCTTTAACTGCTTCCACACTTTCAAATCCTGTCCCCTTCAGCGCCGACTTGACCTTGTAAAATAGAAAAAGTCACAGAGGGCAAGGTCGGGCGAGTACGGTGGATGTTCCAACATGATGATACCGTATTTTACGAGGGACGCTTTCACAGACCAGGCAGAATGGGCTGGTGCATTGTCTTGGTGAAGGATCCAGGACTTGGTCTTCCAAAAATCGGGTCTTTGTCTTCTCAAATGCTCACGTAGGGCCGTCAGAACCTCGGAATAAAATTTTGATCGACCGTCTGACCCTTGGGTATCTAGTAAACGTACACAATACCTGAATGTCGAAAAATACAATCATCATTCCTTTGAATTTTGATTTGCTCATCCTGGCTTTTTTTGGCCTTACCGAGCTTGGGCTCTTCCAAAGCATGGATTGCCTCTTTGTTTCGGGATCGCAAGTATAAAACCACGATTCATCACAAATAATCACACTGTCTAACAAATCTGGATTAGTGGCAATGTTTTTAAGATGTCACTAAAAATGTTCTGTATCGATTCCTTTTGCTCGGGAGTGAGGAGTTTTGGCACCATTTTTGCGCAAACCTTCCGCATCTGAAGTGATTCATGCAAAATATGTTGAACACTTTCTTTGTCGATTCCTGTCATTTCAGCAAGCCCTCGGATGCTCAGATGATGATAAACGCGGATTAATTTACCAATTTTTCAAATGTTTTATTTTTTCGTTTTTGACGTTGATGGCCGTCCTGGGAGCCGATTGTCTTCGGTTGTTTCACGCCCTTCTGTAAACCATTTAATCCACTCAAAAACTTGTGTGCGGGATGAACATTCATTCCCGTAGACTTCATTCAACATTGCGTAAGCTTCTGTGGCAGTTCTTCCTCGTTTAACAAGAAACTTAAGGTTAACCCGTTGCTCCGTCTGACCACTTGGCATTTTTCCGACGAGTCACTAGTGCGTAGACTAATTCAATCAACTGCTACACTCAAACTGAACGACCTGCTGGCTTGTCTAGCGAGTTCAGGGTCGGGGAAAGACCATCAGACACAATCATGTTCAAACATGTCGCGGCACGCTCGCAGTTTGTTGGGATCAGCATCAGTCCGGTTATTTAATAGCTACACCTCGTTTGCAATGTTCGAAACCAAGCACTAGTCCCCAAACTTATTTATCTCCTGTATGAAACCCCTCTCCCTCAAAATCAAATTCGTATTACATGATTTCTTTTTATGAACATGATTTTGTCCCAATATCTTTCTTAGAGCAGATGTCTACAGTTCTGTATACGGTATGGCTAAGACGGACATTATTTCTTTCATTAATAAGAAAAAGTGTACAAAGTTATTTCGTTTGTAACTTTGTGTTTTTACATATATATTTTTTTCAGTTTTTTTTTCAATAAAGATTTTGTTAATTAATTATGTTGTTATTTCTGTTACCTTAAACACACAAAGAGCCGTTCTTCAACTGATTTACGTCTTAATTGAGTATTACATTTCCTCAAATTCGGTGCAACCATATGGAGTAAGCCATAATATTCATGTTTCGTCATACGGAAGTACACAAAAAATCGCTCCTCATCTTCCAGAAGTTGTGGCATCATGTGACACCCATTGTTTCCCTGTGTAAGTTTATAGGATGTACCCACTGTTTTTCCCGTGAAGAGCTAACATGTCACATATTACAGCTGCAGCACATTCTTCCTCTTCATTAAGTTTACCTCGAAGTACATACTTTCAGCCATTTCAACTGTTTTACAAAACGATGCACTCTGCAAAGTATCCACACAGTGACGGATGACACAAGGAAACATCAGACCAAAGTGAACACTTCTGGGATCTGACATGACATGGTAACGCGAAACGTTAGAGTTGTATGTATGCATCTTAACTGTCAGGCCACATGTACAAGGTTAGTACTAAACGTTTTCTTTTCTATGCGGGTGCGTAAAGAAAGGTGAACTCTAGAATTGAAAAGAGCTCAAAACCATGTGAATATTGATCAGTTCTGACGGGAGTTAGTTTCGAACCCAAACCTCATCCCCTTGTATGTAACATACTAGCAAGCACTGTCACTGAATACCCTAAACGGGTAACGTAATTTCCACTTTGTACTTGGTACAAATTTTACTAGGTTATAACTTTAATTCGCCAAATTTATTAAGTTGACAGTTATGGTAAGGCTTCACCAACGACACCAACCTTCAAAATTACGATTAATTTATTATTTGAGTATGATTCTAAGTCCCATAAAAACAAGTTATTAAAATAAACTGATTTACTCAAAAATACAAGTTGGATATTATTTTGATGTTTTGCAAAACTTCTAAAATAAAAACTTACTGAAGTTACCAGAAATAATAAAACGTACACATTTTTGAGATCTAATAACGATATAAAGTAATCTCTTAAATTTTTGTTTCATAAGCCACAGATTTTTATAGTAATAATATTTTATAAAAATAAAAAAGGTTACATTTATGATTAACCAGCGAAAATGATGATATTGTAGGTTCGCTGACCTTGATTTGTGCGAGTCATGATATTTTTATAAGAATAAACACAAATAGTGTAAATTTAGTCCGTTAGTGTTAAATTATTAGTTATAAATGCATCGAATAAACTTCATGTATTACAAATCTTATTCAAAAACAACATTATGTTTGATATTGTAATAAATATGGGACATAATTTTCTATACCATTTAAAATTAAATTTCATGGCATATTTCCACAAAGCCTAAACCAAAATAAAATTACATGTCCATGTACCTTTAAGTATTTTTAAAAGGATAATTTATCACAAAATTGCTGAAAAAACGCTTTCAAAAACAATGTCATACTGCAGAAAACTGCACGTACAGCCATTACTATAAATTTTCTAAAGTCTTATTTATTTTTGTAAGTAGAGGATGTATGCTATTCAATATAATTTGAACAAAACATATGAAATAAATATATTAATGTTTCTAATACATAAATTGCACGCGACCAAATAATGGAAACGGACACAGATACCCTGCAGTTTTTGATTTGGCATAAAGAGGGAGGATTTGCAAAGGCAAGAGTTACCTAAGTAAAGAGGTCTTCAAGAAGTGCACACAAAACGTGTAAACTATAGAGTTATCTAACTACTCAAAATAAGAGTTCATTGTAATGTGTTTTTTATTATATTTAATTAATGGTCCTGGAAACAAGTATTACTTATTTTACACCCTTTTGATAATGCATCATCAATTATTTATTGTTTCACATTCATAGACAAAAAAATAAATAATGCTGTTTTTCCGGGAAAACACAGTGGGAAAATAGGTTTTACATTTTTCTCAAGAACTAAAAGTTGTAGTATTTAATAGCCGGTACTGGCCCAGGCTTCAGGCTGAGGATTTAGGATAGTCGACGCAATCTTGGATGTGACGTCACGGAAGCCATCTTGGATGAACTTGACTTTCAAAATTTGCCAAAATGACTCAAATTTTGTGAAAATTTGTCCATAAATTCGCCAAACTCCGCCAAATTTCCAGTTCTTTTTTATTTAATTCCACGAAAAAATATCTTAAATTGGAAAAATGAAACATTTCCCCATTATGATTTTTACATTTCCAAACAGGATGTTTCAATAAATTCAAACATCATCGACTGTAGGATCGAGATATCAACGAGTGTAAGTACTCCATTAAACACCTGTGCTTTTCGTCTGATACTTCACGATCGGCTTGCATCGTACAATTGCTGAGAATAGCTTGTGAAAATTATGTCATAAATGCTGTTTCGTTTGCGATATTGATTTAGTTACGACCGAGCACTGCTAGCGGCAAGATGTAATGCAACCTGCAAGGTTTACAGAGTAATAATTGATTATTGCTCAAGGAGATTGGCATTACTTACTACGTCGATAGCAGGACACGAATACGCACCTTCTGGCCTCCGTACTTTGGAAACCACTCAAAGAACAAATTAAACGCTCAACGTCCTGGATTGGGACGAAGGTAAAATTCCGTACCACCAAGTGAAAAACATTCTAGATGATTTGCTACTGAGGAAACCACATGGTATCATTTATGTAGCCAGACCTGAGAAGAAGAATTGGGGCTGAGCAAATTTTTGAATCACCAGTAGAAATTGTAGACCTGCAGAACGACTGCGGCTGTCCTTCACTTAGCAAGATCAGTGCAATTTATGGCGTGCAGATACACAAGTTTGAATGAGTATGTGCTTGTAAAAACTTGCAACTAATGCAGAAATGGCACTCACGGTATGTGAAGGAGCCTGCATAAATAAATGGCGTGCAAACGTGCGTGCCTTCAATAATTGTCAGACCTGAAAGAATATGTTTTCGTTTCATCCTGCCAACGTCTACGTGAGTGTAAGTCCTAGCTTCAGCTGTGTCGAGTACAGCTACTGAGATGCCGGATATCTGCGCACATATACGGAAACCTGTGATAGAGGAGCTCAGCAATGACGAACCGACTCAGCAGATACTACATTGCTGCGAACCTGGAAACTGTGCCGTCTATCACATGAGACCACACACAATCCTTCCTGCTAGCATCGACGAGGCAGTCGCCTGGTCTGCACCCGCAACACCAAACATTAGTGTGTTGCAACCTGTTGCGACCTGTGATGCTTCTACGCAGACGCCCAAACGACGTGCGTCTCGTCGAAGTTCAGGCAGTGAACCTGTCCCAACTAGCACTGCAGTAAAGCCCAGGCACAGACGTGGTCACGGACGTCATCGACCATATCACACCGAAGCGGTCGTTGCCGAATAATATGTCCATAAGGAAACCTGTGTTCCTGAGCCTGGGTCCTGCGAACCAGTTGGAACCTGAATCGACCAACCAATTGGAACCGGAGTCTACGAATCAGTTCATGCAGCGTTAAAGACTTTGCTTACAAAAATGCTAAATTCCTTAACCTAATGTGCATTTGTGTATTTTTTTTAAATAAATTTGTAAATCTTAAACTTTTGTTTTTTTTAATTTTTTTTTAATTTTATGGTATCTGAATATTAACACAGAAAAAAATTATTTTTATAAAGTTGATATTTTGATTCATGTGTTATACCAACAGACACCAACAGACCGCGGTTATATAATCGAGGTCCATACGACTCGACCCACAGTTCTCCTCTAGTCGTGGTGCAGTGCGGATCGTCTTGATTGACTAGTCTGGTATAATAAGTAGTATAAGTCTAGTATAAGTCCATTGTTCTTGAGAACAAGATAGCTTCTTGAACATCAACATGGATGGATAATCTACCATTGACATCAGATGACCCTGATGG